>NC_053411.1:5360000-5642500 GCF_016859285.1 Xiphias gladius
GACCTTGAGCTAAGGTTTTATTTTATTTTATTTCATTTTATTTTTTTTTTAAAACCACTGTTTCCGAGGTCAAGATTGAACTTGCTCCTGCTCCTGAAAAATACCATAAACCTTAGCTCTCAGGCTATAGCTACAAGTATTAGTAACCTCGGCTTTCAGGTTGTAAATACCATAGAAAATACTATAAACTTAACTTTTCAGGTTGAAAAAACTAGGAAATAATGGAAACCTCAGCTTTTAGTAAAAAAAAAAAAAACTAATGACATGCCAATCGGCGTCAGCTGTACTTGTGTGTTTAGTGCTAATTACAAAATGTTAGTATGCTAACATGCTAAACAAAGATGACCGTGGTAAACATTATACCTGTGAGACATCAGTGAGCATGTTAGCATTCCGGTGTTAGCATTTAGCTCAAAGCACCAACCACATTCTTTTCTTTCTAACCCATCCACACCTGGGATGCCATACCTGTGTACATATATAGACAGTAATTACATTTTCTACAAAAAATATTATAAAACAGAAGAGCCTGCTCTTTATGATTCCTTCGTGAAAACACCATATGTTAACTCAAGGTCTGCTTACAAGCTTTTTCCAGAGCTTTCAGCCTAGGTTGAGTTCTTCACATCCTGTATGCAGGCCTTAAATTCTATACTCTTTGTTTTTTGTGTTTTCTTTGGGTTTATGTAGTGTTTTGTTGTGTGCTTTTATTTTAAAATGTCTATGTTGGAGGTCCTTTAGAGCCCATTCATGGGTCTAGTTCTCATAGGATAATTGACAAATATTGAGCCCTCTCATAGTGTGTATAGGCTGTACTTTTACCCCTTATGTGCAACACCCTGGTAAAGAGCAGACTCTTCTATTAAGTCAGTTAGTTTTTTTTCACAAATTCACCTGAAAAAAATCCAGTTTCTTTGCCAAAACCGCATGTTTCCAAAGTGGATCTAACAGATGAAAGCGAAAGCGATGAAAGTATTTTTGTAGTAGTACTTACTGTCTGAGAGCTGGGGATAAAGAGTACTTTCTACTAACATTCACCTTCTGAAAGTTTAGGTGAACAGAAAGCTGACTTTGTCTCTTTTCGGTGAAATCTGTACATGAATAAAGGACGATTGGAAAATGACAGGTGTGAGGATGATGAAAAAGGACCAAGGTTGAAGTCGATTTTGTAGCATTTTCTTTGAATGCCTCACTTCCTTATTATGAGTCTTATCAGAAGAAGCATAAGAACCACTCTCACAGCCAGGTTCCTTGAATGCGACTCCTGCCCCAAGCGCCCCCCCCCCCTCGCTCACTCTCTCTCTCCGTCTTTCTCTCGCTCCTTCTCTTTCTCTCTACCACTCTTTTAATTTACCCAAAAACAGCCAGTGGGCAGATGGGGATTATATTACATTCACCTTTTACCTGCACTCCTCTGCACAATTAGCGTCACGCTTACTTGTCATTTCAAATTGACACACTGCTGTTGTACTATGTAATTATTTACCTGCCTGGGGAATAGCTCTCTGGTTTAACCACTAAATAATGACAGACACACATGCACACACACACACACACACACACACACACACACACACACACACTCCACAACACAAACGCACCTGTGCCCTATTTTATCTGAAACATGTTTAACACGCCTTTTACCGTTACAGGGTCATTGTCTATCTGCTTACCAGTGGATGTCTAATTAAAGGTGTCTTTGTGTTCAGTCTGTCTCTGTAAAAAGGTGTAACTGACAAATGTTGTGCAACAGCCCTTTAAAATTTTCTGTGTGCTCTCACTGCTGAAATGTCACCGTTGAAGTTTTGGGGTTAGAGCATCAGGACCTAAACCTGCCATTCTTCCTATAGGTGTTCTCTTCTTTGCCTGTTCTTTTTTAAAAACAAAAAAAAAAAAGAAAGAAAATGTGTCTTTTTTCTGGTCATATGGTTGGTGGAAGGGGCTGGGTCCTGTTCTTCAAACCACAGAGACCTAACTACTCCACATTCCCTTTTTCCATTCTCCCATCCCCCCACCCCACCCACTGTACCACCAACCACCCTGGTCCCACAAAATTTAGACTCAGGCAACAAACAGGGTTTAAAGGAGAGAGAGAGAAAGAGGGACCATAAACAATGGCAGCCGTTTTCTTCTGCAGGGGGAGAGAAGGAAACCACATCCAAAAACAGTTTTCTTTGATCTTGTGTCTTTTCTTGTGATAAATCTGTGTCTGTGATGCCTTTTATTTTTGTTTTTGTGCTCTTTTTAAAGGAAAAAAGAAAGAAAAAAACAAAACAATAAGCAAACATGAACTCTTGCTGATTTGTCCTTTTTGCTCTTGCTTCTTTTCTTTTTTGATATTCTTTTTTTTTCCGTTTTTGCCAGTAATCTTTTTTGAATTTTCTCTTTTCTCTTTTTCCCCCCTTTTTTTCTTAACCCTAGGTCCGCTCACAAAAAAACATGATGAATCTTCAATGAACAAGCCTCGAGATGAAGGTATTTTTGTTGCATGTTTTTCCTTTTTTCTTGTTTTGAAGTCTTTTTGGGGGATGTGTACACATACAGTAGAGTGGAAAACACACACACAAGTCAAACATCTCTTAGGTGGGACTTTGGATATGAGATGCATACCAGTGTGTTGGTGTAAGTGTATGTGCTGACCTTTGCAATTAAAAAGCTGCCTTTCCTATGCAAATCATTAGCCTTATGTAACCTTGGATAATCATAACGCCTGGCTGATGGAACCCAGATACCTTTCATTATAAAGCCATCTACAGGCTGTTGTGTGTTTTTTCCAGAGGCCCTTATCTCACTCTCAAATAACAGAGAGCCTTGGACATCATCATCACCACTGTGCCCTTGAAAATACATTGGCCAACTAACAGCATTGTCCATGGAACCAAATCGTTGTCAGGATTTTGAGCAACAAAGCACCTATTGAGACCACCTTACACAATCTGGTGCATTATTAATGGGCCTCAATCCCCAGCTCAAGGATGAAATTGCTATTGAGTAAGGACCTACACAAATATTAAGATGGCCCTATTCTAAGTCACTGATGATAACATCAAATCAAGTAAGGCAAAAAATTTGGGGACACCCAAGGACACTCGTGCCCCGCTCTGGAAGATTTAAGTCTAATGGGCTGCTGGAATAAGGACACCGAACTCACAGCCGTCTGTTAATTTATCTCCTACCTGCAGCACATACACTGTGGAGATGATTTTATCTATACTTTCATCTACCCCCCCCCCTTTCCTTGTTCTTTTGGACTTGTTTCTCGGAGAAAAAGATGACTGATGATATTTTGATACATATTTCTCTTTATGCTATTTTGAGGGTTGTGCGGGTGAATCTTTTTCTTGCTCCGTGATGCTCTTTGATTTGGGGTATTTTTTGAAGTTCGGAGTCAGAGGAAGTTTGACACGAGAGGATTTTCTTGGTGATCAAACGCACTGGCACAGACACAACTTTTTGAGCTGCCACAGTCAGTCAAGCCCAGTCAAGATGCTTTAGCCCCGCCTCTAAATATGTCTGTCATCCCTCATCATGACGTACAATTAGCCTCATTTGATTGGGAACCGCTAATCCCATTACACTAACTCAGCTACAAAAGCTCAAACTGGAATTCATTTTCAGGTACAGGGGAAAAACTGGAGTCCCAGAACAACACCGAAAGGATACAGCTTTTGATGCTAAAAATAATTCTCAAGTATAGAGATAGACTTTATGTCCTTGCATAGGAATACAGAAAGAAGACAAATAAACACAAACCCATTAGTTGCACTGGTAATCAGTACTTTAGCCAAGATTTTAGACCCCCCTCCAGTACAGGACAGAAAACATCAGCTGTCAGCCTGTGAAATGACATGATGGTCTAGATACTATTTTTTTTTTAAAGCCTTCTCCTTCCTCCTGGGATATAATTCTAGTGGAAAAATACTGATTCCCTCCATTATACTGTCATATATTTTGGTATATTTTGCGCAAAAAGTGTCACATTTAGGCCCCTACACTCAAAAACGTGTTTTGCTTATTGTTACTTCACTCGGACGTTTGACCTTCACTGTGCAAAATGATGTATGTGCAGAGTTTGACACTAGAGGGCTGTTTCCACATTCATCCAATGAAGGGGAAAAGTGTCTCTGTGCTCTCCTTGAATCCGAGTTTAAAAGGTGGACGTACAAGCAGGATTTTGTTACATCGCATCTAGTTTGGAAGCCAGTCGTGGTCCAGTATGCCACATACACGAGTATGATGTGACCACCTGAAACCTCCAGGGCACATACACCGAGAATGGACTTTTCAGTGAAGTTCGACACATCTTGGGTCTGATAAACTTTTAAAATGAAGAATATTTGCATATTCAGATTGTAGATTGTTCAATAAGGGAGAGATAGAATTAAAAATGTCAATGTTATCTAATTTAAACATTTTAATATTTTTTGTGGAAAAACTATATCACACACAATTAATTATCCAAGTGTTTAATATGTCATAAAACATTTCTGGTGGATTTTTTAGATATATTTAGTCTAAAAAAATGAACCATAATCAGTCCTCCAAACTTGCCATGTGTAACTGTAGAATTTAAACTGCTCCTCAGCTGTTTTTCCCAAACTTCCAGAAAATGTACAGAGGACATGACCTGGGTGTCTTTACTGGAGTTTAGTCTAGTATGGTAAAAAGAAAAAGGTAGCTGTAATCTGGGATAGAAAGCTGTTTTTTTTTGTTTTTTTTCAAATAATCGCTCATTTGGATGCTGAAAAGGTGCACTATTAGTCTATATACGATGCAAAGCAAAAGTGGGACTGCTACAATGACTACATTGTGTAAGTATACAGTAATGCAACACAATGTGCAGTTGTTTGCAGTATGTCCTTTTGGTCACATCTTGCCTGGTGGAAACGATTCATAAACATACTCAAGGCTGTAATACTGTTGCCTGTCAGAGATCTGCAGTGTTTGAATTGTTCCACAAATAAAGATTTCAGTGTAAGAAACTAGATTCTCAGTGCAGAGACTGTTATAATCTTCCATTAACCTGGCATAAACCGTCCTCAGTTGGTTCCTTAATTATTATTATTCTGACCAACAAAATAATATCCATAACACGCTGAACAGTTTTTAATGAGAGAACCTAAAAACTACATGGCCAGCTTTTATCTGATAACAGCAATAGCGCTCATCCATTTTATCCACCATTTTGTCCTCATTCTTTCAGCTGCGTATCAACAGCCTTTTCAAATTGGCATGCTCTTAAGCTGTATATTCTAGGCCATGCAGAAACCTTTTCATTAGCTATTCTATTCAAGAAAGAAAGTACATACTGTACACTCAAGAAGAGCAACAAGGAGAAGGTGGCGTCCTCCACCCAGCTAGACGGCTTCATCCAGCAGCAACAAGCAGCAACTCTGCTTCTGCATCAGGTATGAGAGAGCAAAGGCTGTTGGGCTGCAGCGCTGCTCAGTGTTGTTTTTCAAAAAGACTGATAGAGCTTACAGCACAGCTCTGTGAATAGGTGTGTGTGTGTGTGTGTGTGTGTGTGTGTGTGTGTGTGTGTGTGTGTGTGTGTGTGTGTGTGTGTGTGTGTGTGTGTGTGTGCGTGTGTGTGTGTGTGTGTGTGTGTATGCGTGCGTGGAGGAGAGGATTACAAACCAGAGCGAGACTGAGCTAAATCAAGAAAGAGACAGCGAGAGTGTGTTACTATGCCATCCTGTGTGTCAGCTCTGATCAGAGACAAACCAGAGCCACCTGAGCCCCAAACCTCGAACATATTTCTGCTAGGAACAATGTCACCTCTCTGACACAGACACACACACACACACACACACACAGCGTAATATCAACAGGGCGACACAATTTAAACCCCCTAAAAAGGAAATAGTCAATCAAAACCAAATTGACAGACACAGATTTGGCACAGTTAATGGCATTACAGTTTAAATCATATGGCATTACACAACATGGTGCAAGGATAAGTTACCAAAACTACTTACACCTAACATTTTTTTAAAAACGACATACCTGTTTTATGATTAACATCCATTGTGAATATCATACTGAGAGGGAAGGTAAAAACAATGCAGTGTGGTGTCAATAACTGTAATGAAGGCATTGTTTAAGCTATTTTTATATTATAACTACATGACTAAAGAGAGTATGGTCTAGACCTGCTCTATATGAAAAGTGCCCTGAGATAACCTGTGTTATGACTGAAAATAAAATTGAATTGAATGACTTAAGTTGTGATACGGTGTAATAAAGTGCGGCTCTTCAACTCTCCACTTCTTCATTATTTTTATTTTTTTTAAAAGGGAAAGTTGAGATTTGAGAGAGTTACAGGGGGTTAGTATTTGAGAGGCAAGCATTATGCAGTACTTCATTAAAGTCGGGTGATTTCCAGTCTGTATCCAGTCAATTTAGACTCCTCGTGATTTTTTGCCATTGAATTAAGCCATCGATATATTACCATAGAACCTCTACATGGTGTACTCTGATGATACCGTTGTCCCGGTCTCTTGGTCTTTGAAACAAACACACAGAAAAAACAAATAAATGAGGAAAAAACAGGAAGAAAAAGAAATGTATGCTGCTGTATTTACTACAACTGCTGATTTTAATATTGTGAAGATTATTTCGTACTGTATCCCATACCTGATTGAGATGTTTATCGTCCTTTAGAGGCAAAATGTCCCTGAATTTTCCAGACATTAAGCATGTAGATTATGTGATGGATCGAAAGAGGCTTTGGCTTTTTCCAATAATGCAGTCAATTTTCTTCATGACTAGTGTTGATAAGAATATGAACCATCCAGCTGGGTATTTAATTACAGTATAATATTGGGTATCATTAATCAAACAAAGCAGTGAGAGGTTTTAGATTTACCTTTGATGATGCTGTTACATTCCCAGACTTTAGGAATTATAGGATCACTTAATTTCATATTTTTATATTAGAGTGCGTAAAGCTTTCTGCTAACACATGAACTGAAGCCGTAAGGATAAAAATATTGATCAAATTGAGCCTTTTTTTTTATTTTTATTCAGACACCTTCTCTGGATGAATAACTCTAAATACAAGACTGACGTCTAATGCAGGAGAGTTATATTAATAAATGCAGCTCCTAATACATTAATTAGACAGAAATATAATATTTTATGATGAAATTCACAATAAGTGTAATTTCTCATGCCCGAAGAAATCACATTTGTTAAACAGTAATGTAAATTTGAACTTTTAGGTGGGACATTTGCTTATTATAAATAATATTAGACCAAGTGTTTATTGGGAAACTATGGGACTTTATTGTCTAGTAAGGTGCAGACTTAGATAAAGTGATTTGTTAAGTTAGAATGTATATATATATATATATATATATATGTATATACATATATGTGTGTGTGTATATGCGTATGTATATGTGTATATGCGTATGTATATGTGTATATGCGTGTGTATATGTGTATATGCGTGTGTATATGTGTATATGCGTGTGTATGTATATGTGTGTATATGTGTATATATGCGTATGTGTATATGTGTATGTGTATATGTGTATGTATATATGCCTATGTATATATGTGTATGTATATATGCGTATGTATGTATATGGGTATATGTGTATATGCGTGTGTATGTATATGGGTATATGTGTATATGCGTGTGTATGTATATGTATGTATGTATGCGTGTGTATGTGTATGTTTGTATGCATGCGTATGTATATGTATATATGCGTATGCGTATGCATTTGTATGTGTATATATACGTATATATGTGTATATATACGTATATATGTATTTATATATATATATGCGTATGTGTGTGTGTGTGTGTGTGTGTGTGTGTGTGTGTGTGTGCGTGCGTGTGTGTGTGTGTGTAAATGTAGATAGCAACAAAATATTGATATTAATCGTCTCCAATGTTGTTAAAGTTGCATTAATTTATTTTGTGGCCTCTTGGAGGCACCTGTAAACACATCATTGATTAATTATTACCTTGTAAAGTGTTTATGGTTAACATGTTAGCAACCAGTTGCCTGTTTACACATCCAGCAGACATAGAGCAACATTAGCATTCAATTGAAGTCGTGTTTCTGGCCACCTGATGAATGTCAAATTCTCTCTCTCCTAACTTTGTTTTGGTCTCCACCTACTCCTGAGAAAAATACCTGGATTTTTAGCTGCTAGATTTTCACCAGCTTGTTGCTAACGTTGTTTGTCGGCCTTTTGTTATTGGACTGGTAGTGTACAGTGGGTTTGTCAGAGCCTTGTTACTGAAAATAGCTCCATGCTGATGATGGAAACAAGATTAATGAGAGTGGAGCTGCGGGCTGGAAAACCAAAACTATCATCTAAAAGAAGGCTAATTATTATCCGTGGGTTTGTTACTACGAGTGACTGCTTTCACATTACACATAATTATAAATAATATATAATATATATATACATATATTTACATTAGTAGCTACACAATTGGCTAATTCATTTTGACTTACACAGAGGACAATATAGAATATAATATATATAGTTTGAGACACAGTGTTTTTGGTCAGGACAGTAAGTCTAGCTAACTGCATAAAGTATTAATCCAATAAGAATGTGTCTGCAGCATCAGTACCAAAAGCCTACAGCGGCAATATTTCAGTCCTGGTTGATTCGGCCACACCTGTAGTTACTGGTAACAGCAAATGCGGTTTAATACTACAGGTCACAGAATTCTGGGGAAGCATGACAAACTATTGTGGTTTAAAAAAATAGTCAGGCCATTAATCGGCCTTTTTCCATCATTCTGTGAGCAACCGTGATCTGATTTTACACTGCACACGGCATGAGTCCCTGCATGGTCAGTATTTAGTAACACCCCCTTAGGCAAGTGTCATAGCTTGTAAGCTCTTTTTGTAGCAGCTAAGAGTCTTTCAGTTCTCATTTAAGGGATTTTCACCCATTCTTCCAGCAAAAGGCCTCTAGATCTATGAGATTCTTGGTTTCGGCAGTAAAACGGGGGTTTTGATTTGCCTTTCTAGGAATCCTACAAGCAGTTCTCTCTGAAAGTTTTATTGGTTTTCCAGACCTCAACCTGACCTCCACCCTTCCTGTTAACTGCCATTTCTTAATTACATTATGAACTGAGGAAATGGCTACCTGAAAATGCTTTGCCATCTTCTTATAGCCTTCTCCTGCTTTGTCGGCATCAATTATTTTAATTTTCAGAGTGCTAGGCTGCAGCTTTGAGACTGCTGATTGTTGGGACGAGGTTTGGGGAGTCTTTATAAAGCTATATAAAGTATTTATAAAGCTTTGAAATTTGCATCACTTGGCCTTTTGTAACAATGATTGCTAACAAGCAAGTTCTGAGTCCTTGGTAAAAGTTATCAGAGAGCTCAAATCACTTTGGGTGCCCAAAGTTATCTACGGTGCTCCTTTCCTTTTTTTTCACTCCAAAATTGTACAAAACAAAAATAATACACTAATCTTGTGCAAAATGTTTAAAAAGAATGTTTCATCTTTAACTTCATGCCTCTTGGAGATCATTTCATCTTCTACTTATTTAACTATTCATAGTAATAGAAATTTTGACCAGGGGTGCCCAAACTTTTAATGCCAATGTAACTGCTCAGCATGCAGTGTCTGAAATTGAATCTGGCCAAGCCCCAAATGCCTGTAAAAATGTATCTGTAAAATTTACTGTCCCTGCTGCTGTATGCTCAAAGCAAAACAAAGGCTATGTATCAAACAGCCTTTTGATTAAGTGCCTGTAACACTGGCTCTACAGAAAAAGTGGTTCTCCACTGGCTGGATGAGTGGGCATGGTTTACTGAATCAGCTTTGAATTCATGCCTTTTAATTGAAAATGTCGCATAATAGCAGGAGATGACTTGGATGTCACACAGGATTCACAAGGAAAATGTATACTTTTGGCTGCCAAAGATTATTTGTAGCAGTCTGCAAGTTCATTTCACATCAATACTGAGAATTGAGTATCAGCAGAGACAGAGGGGAAAGACAAGAAAAATGAATAAAAAGATGCTTTGTGTTTGTTGATGGCAAGCTAGATGAAAGACAGAGTCAGAGTAGTTTTATCACAGAGACACTTCAGCAAGAAACATTCACGATGCTCTTTCCTGGATGGCAAGATGGTAGATGGTGTGGAGGAATAATAAGAGTTTGTCGTTGTCTGTGTGAGACAGATGCAAGCTTCTGTCTCCCCTATTTTTTTGTCTGCATCAATGTATTTTTCTCAATTTCTTCTTCTCTTTGCCTGTTACTCTCTCCCCTCCGTCTCCACCTCTTCCTCATCCTCCTCCTCTCTCTGTCTCTCTGTATTATGTGGTGTGTCCACTGTGGTTATAACTCTGCTAACAGACGCTGGCCTGTGGGCTATGCAGCATCTCTTCATATTGGCTTCTCTGTTCATGCTCTCAGACATACACATTTGCTCTAAAACACTTCCTCCCTGTTATAGCACTCACTCACAATCCCTTGTTTTGGAAAACAGTGCCATGCGAGGACTGAGACTTGGCACATTTAATCTTTTTCATATAATTAGGAGCACCCAGGGACGTGCTCTCCTGCTAAATCTCTCCATTTCCCGTATGCTTTTCACCATGGACACAGTGTAATATTCAATGTAATGCACAATACGTATTCTAAAAGCCAAATCTCTAAATTGTAAAATACAAAAGGACAAGGAAACTATGAGCAATCAGCGGTGGAAAATGTGCAGGCTGGCTTCCACTCTATTATTTTTTTTTTTTTTCACAATTTTTACATCCTTATGTGCTGAGTGCAAATTACTTTATAAGAGGATTTTGAATGGAATGAGGTGGCACAGGGACAAGATTGACTAGTATATTGAAAAATGATGAAAGGAGAATGGAAAGAAAAAAACAGTAAGGAGCTGAACTTAATAGCTCGCTATGTGAAAAATGTAAAATGAAACAACAACACAGGACAGCCTGGTGTCTAGAAAACCACACACACTAAGGTGACAAAGAATAGTATAGCACAGTACAAAAAAGCCCAGCACAGACCCGAATAGAATCCTCTGCAGTAAAGGCTCAACAGTACTGTCAAACCAACTTTATTTTAACATTACTACAGACAGTCGATCTCTTGTCTCTTACTGTCACTCCGTCTCTCTGTGGACCTGTCGGTTATTTGCTGCTGAAGCTCCCTGCCTCCCCATTACCCCGACGCTCGGCCCACGCCGTGTCAAGGTTGTGTCAATACCGTGTCGAATACACCTACCCCTTTGCATGCTGACAGCTAGTATTTTATTGAGCTTCAAACCTTTTGACAAGACAAAGAAAGTGAAGAGGAGGGAAAGGAAGGAGGCTGAGGAAGAGACACGGACGAAAAGGATTGGAAGGTACCGGGAGATAGAGCGGGACTGCGAGTGAGAAAGAAAGAGACGGGGAAAGAGGAAGCTAGTTGGCGCTTTGTCGCTTGTCAGCTAGCTTAGAGCTTGGGAAAAAGCTCAACACAGTTTTTTTGTTTTGCACTTGGCTGGGTTTATTGCCATGTGTAATGGCTATAAGGGACTGAGGGAAGTAACAGTGAAGGCTGGCTGAGCTCCTCTTTCACTCCTGGACCTCAGTGAATACCCCAAGGCCTGCTTTGAGCTAGTTTGGAATTGTCAAACTGCATTGCAGAGAAGACCTCCCAGTAGGCACTAATGACATCAGTAATGTTAGAGAAGTGTTGCAGAATCATACTCTAGAGTAATGGTTGAGTGGCACATGGTTTGAGAGCCAAAATGTACCTTCAAGTACACTGCATAAGAAGGAAGCAAGGTAGCATTTAACTATATAACTCTCACTGGCGTGCACGCTGTGGAATGGGAACATTACCAAAAATTGTACAAGCACTGTGTAGTTCTACCGGCCTCAGTACTACAGCAAGAAAAGACGCTGCACTACCAATAGAGGATGGATGATAATCCATGACTGCATGACTAGTTTCTCCACTATTTATGTCTACATCCCTTTTCCCCTAATGTTGTGATTTGAAATGCTGTATTGCAAACATTGTTGAGGGAAGATTTATTCTATTAGGATAGATGGATTGAGAAGTGCTTGTACAGAGTGTGTGATGGAAGAGACTTTAGAGCAGGCAAAAAGAATATCTGGCATTTATCTGAAGGTTTTATTCTTAAAGAATTGACTATCGTACTCAAATTCTGTCTGTTCTAAAAGAAGAAGAATCAGTGTCATTGAAAACGTTTTTAATGTATTGTTTCAAACTGTACACATTTCTTCAGTTTCTTGTAGCTCTGCACAAGGTCTTGTCTTTGCTTTTATCAGTTGAAACATTAACATTAAACATTAAAACGATATTTGCAACTCTGTTTCCTAGAAATTAAGTTTATATATGCTACTAATTTGCAACAGCAAATATGTTTAGAGAGATAAAATGCTGCTGGTGTGTTTTTAATCAACATATTGAGAAAACATTTTTAATGAAAGTGTCTCCAAAGTGTCATATGGAGTGAATCAGTAAAATCTTCACAGACAACATTTTTTTCCCTATGGTATCTTCACTTAAAATACGCTCAAATATTCGCTCATAGCAACTGAAGCTTGTTTTTCTGGTTTTGTAGGCAGTCACCGTACTTGGTTAAGGAAAAGAGCAGGGTCTTGGTTTAATATTGAAAACAAACACAAAAATAGCGGTAGTATATAAAATAATATTTCTTAGAATGTTAACTAAACCAAGATTAATTGATGAGTAAAGAATTAAAGTTTCAAATATCAGCTCAAGTCAAATACATTGAAAACGGGTAGTGTGGCTTATTTTTATGATGTATATAAATATAAGTGAATAGGTTAGTCAGTGGTTAGTCAGTGAAAATATTCTTGGCAGGTACATTTATTACCTATTTTGTGGAAGGGGAACAAAAAGTTAATGTTGGACTCTGGATCATCACAGGAGACAATTCACTGACATAATTGTTGGTGTAATTGCATAGATGCAGGGAAAATGTGGGTGTGGCGAAGTTAAGTTGGAACACCATCAGAGCAAAGGGTCCGGAGAAAGTAGAGTTTGCTACTCGACCATCAGATTAACTCAGGACAGACATGATGAGATAAGTGACTGCTGATAAGCCATATCCCTCTCCACGCATGTAAAAATGTCTCATTATACATGAAGGACTGAACACACACTTTCACATCAATACACACACCCTGTGGCGAAACACAGCCAGGCTCCCGGCCTGGCAGGGCCCCGAGATCACAGCTCAAACTGCATACCTGCTGAGGAAACACACACTCCCATACTGTACTGATGTAGTACAGCAGGACAGATGAATCGTTTCTCTCACCGTGCACACACATGCGGTTCTGCTGTTCTATGTTGAGCTAAGCTGCTATGTTAAGTCACAAAAGTTCCACTAACTTTGACTAGCCACTGCTTTTTTCAACGTGTGTCGTCTCTTTTCTCACTTTGTACTCGCTGTGTTTGTGTGCTTTCACCTGGATTGTATTGTAACTGTCTGAGAAGCATTCCAATTCCAATTAAGGAGCTATTGTTATATATGAGATGGAGAGCGGTGGGTAGTGGCAGAGCTGACAGCATTACTTAATGGGAATGCCGGTGTCTGAATGGAGATGACAGCGAGGGCTCTCTAAACCCAATTTATTGTTTCTCTGCTCTTGCTGCCGGAACTCGTACGCTCACAAATCGAAAAAGAATATATTACTTCCAAAACTTAATATATATTCAGTTCTGTATATGCCAAAACACACAAATAGCATCTGTGTTTATGTACCTCGCATGCTCTTTTGCTAACAAGCTAAAAACAAACTGTTTCTTGAATCTGTAAGCAATACCTTAACATGAACAATGAATCCAGACAAATTAACTGACTAAGTAAAGTAAGTAAACTTCATACATTTTCATACATAATTTCCAGACAGAGGGATGCAAAATGACCACAAAGAGAGGCAAAAAGACTACAAAGAGACAGAAAATGGACTACAGAGACACACAAAATTACAAACTGCAAGACTACAAATGACACTATCCCCATTCTCTTTCAGTCTGGGGGTCCTATGTAGAAGGGGTAGAGGACACTCTACATCTGTCTGCGCCAAGGGGCTCATTTTCTCATGGATCTTTCCTTGAAACTGACCAAAAGTGCCGGAATAACAGTAGAGCTTAACTAGAAAAACCACAAGAAAATCTGCTTTAAAACCACTGCCGTACACCGTACTGTTGCAAAGCAGAAGAAAAATCCAAGTGGTACAGTTGATATACTGCCATAGTTGCTCAGCAAGTGAAGGGGACATTCTGAGTTGTCTAATGTTTACTGGCATAGAATTCCATTCTTGCGTGGCTTGAAGAGAAAAGGCAGAATGACTGAAAGAGTTTTTCACACTATGATGGTCCAGTCTTTTCTTGTTTGCAGTCACTCTCGATTTGATATATTACTTCCACAGTGAGGGGCCTGAGCGTGTACGATTTTAATCTAAAACATATATCTACATATTTTTTTAAATCAAAACATGTTTACTCAAACATATAGGTGGAAAAAAGTAAACTCTGTTCCATCCTCTTGCAAATGTGCAAGACTCACTCAGAGTACATCTCTATAGGGGGGATGGAAAGGCCAGCCTCTGGATCCCTGCCCTTGTCAATGAGGCCTCACAGCAACACACATTCACATTCATTTAGTCCCAGTTAGACCCCAGACAACCCGTGAAGCCAGGGCTGGAACGGTAGCCCCAGTAATGGCCAGATAATTATAGGAGGGAGGGAAGGAGGGAGGTAAGAGAGGCTGGGGGAGAGGGAGGTGGATTGGGGATAATGAGAGTTTGTAAGAGGACAGATGAGGATGAGCGTTGGAGCATTGTTGATTACATTTTATTCATAGACATGTACAAATACAAAGGAGAGAAATGCATGTGTCATCATATACACGTATGATGCTTGAGAGCCTTCCATTGACAGTCATTCCGTAGACTTGCCTTTAAAGTCATAATCTGCAGCATGTGCGGTGAATAAAAAATCCACATTGCTACTCCCTATTGGTAATAAGTAATTCAACACAACAGTGTTAAAACTAGAGCCAGATCATGATTGTTTCCCCCTAATGCACAAAATGTGTAGAGAAAACAATTAAAGTCTGAACTACAAGCCTTCACTTTCACACTTCTTACTCAAACCAGATCCTAATGCTCATTTTATATTTCACCATTAACTCAAGACCTAACCTAATTTAGTTCTTGTGGCTGTAAGAACTGTTAAAATGCCCTCACTTTAGATGATTGCTTCTTTATTTTCTTATGACGAAAAGGTAGAGAGATATATATAACACACACACAACAAAAGGCTAGATGGGCAAGAGTTAGAATAGTGTTTTTAAGCAATAAGGTTTAAGGTTAGTCTTTAAACAATCAGTAGTCCAGACCGTCTTTAAGCAGTGAGGTATAGTCAATTCACTAAGGAGCAGATTTTCTAATGTCTGAAACAAAGCAAGTGCAAAATGGCGGCAAATGCAGCACTTGTAATACTACTTTTAAAAATGTGGCCTTAAGTGGACCACAGTTTTATTATGAGTAGTGATTTTTGATTGTTTTATTGATATTTTCATGAGCAATTGTGTGGTTGAGTGTGCAATTGTTAAGACTCGATATTTTAAAGCGCAGATAGACACAGAAAGGCACACAAAAATTAGGGTGTTTTGTTACTTGTCAAGCATTAAGAATGTGGCGATAAAGAAAAGGGAAATAAAAGGAAAGCAAGAGAGAGGGGGAGAGGGGTCAACTGAAGTTCAAAAGGCTTAAGGCTGAAAGAAAAGGGTGTGGAAAATGGAAAAGAAGAAGACTGTTATGAAAGGAAAAGAGAAAGCCAGCAGTGGGAAAACATGGACAATGCCTGTGTTTGTGTCGTCTTTGTCACAGTGGCATTTTGGAGAACAGAAGGGCTGTGTGCCTGGATGAGTGTGTGTGTGTGTGTGTGTGTGTGTGTGTGTGTGTGTGTGTGTGTGTGTGTGTGTGTGTGTGTGTGTCTGTGTGTGTCTGTGTGTCTGTGTGTCTGTGTGTGTCTGTGTGTGTCTGTGTGTCTGTGTGTGTCTGTGTGTCTGTGTGTCTGTGTGTCTGTGTGTCTGTGTGTCTGTGTCTGTGTGTGCATGTATATTTGCTTCCCCATCCACTCAATTTGTGGAATTGATCTGTTCCCTAATAGTGAGCTAAACGAAAAGTCAGCCTAATCCAACCACTATTTATAACACAGATGGGAGAGAGGAGGGGCTGAGAGATATAATTTATAAGTAGAAGTGCTACAAAAGCCTATGACAGAGAGATGAGAAAAAGATAGAGGGAGACAAATAGAGACGGAGAGAGAAAGGAAGACTACTCAGTGCAATTGGAATAAAAACAAGAGGCTTGAATGGGCTGGGCTGCTAGCTGAGGTATGAGAAAGATTACAAATAGACTCTCACAGCACGAGGCTAGCCAGTGGTAGATTAAGACAGAGGGAGGACGAGCGAGAGATGAAAAGAAAGGGGATATCACAGAGAAAATGGAGATCAGAAAACTAACAAGTGGAGCAGATGAGAGAGGCCAGGGTGTAGGCTGCCGGAGAACGAGAGTGAAGAGTGAACATGCAATAGATTGAGAGCAACAGGAAGCGAGAGGGGAAAAGAGTGAGAGAAGCACTTTGTGTTTTTTGAGATGTTATTGAGTCTAATAAGAGCACGTTGTTGTAAGAGAGGCCAGGGCGGCTGTTCTTATTCCCAGTGGTCGTGCTCGTCTTTTTTCTCCCCCCTTGCTCCGCTGCTTTTTTGCCTCGCTCACACTTACTCTGCGGAGGGAGACAAGAAGCTTTGCTGTCTGATTTGGGGAAGGGAAAGTAGGAGGCGTGGAGCTCCAAATACAGAGGAGTAAAGGTGCGGATGCTCAGCCTATTGTAACATTGTAATGATTAGCTTGAGAGAGATTTTTTTTGTGGGTTTTGGGATCATGTTTCCATGACATTAAACCTCAACAAAAATCAGTTTGAACAATATTCATCAATAATTTATCATTTTTATACATTACTATATGGGTACTGTGGACACTGTCTGATACCTTTGAGCAAAATGTTTGCTCATTTTTCGGGCTATAGAGTTTGTTTGTTTGGTTTTTAGAAGCATATTGAACTCTAAGGTGGGTGTTTGCTCGCTGTTACCAGTAGTGAAGTCGGTGGAGACAGAGTACAAACAGTAGAGCAGCTAGGATCATCCAGACTCCATGCTGGTCCCTACAGCCCCAGCGTCAGAAGCTCAGACAGACAGAGAGAACTGAGAGCAGCTCTTGGTGCTTGCTGACTGTGTGTGTCGTGTGTTTCCTCAGTCGGTGCACTGAACAAGGCAATCGGTTGAGTTTTAAGCTTCTCTACAATTTTTATTGATTTCTTTTAATCAAAGATCTTAAACTTAGACTCGGAATCCTTTCTTTTTTGTGACTTAATAGAATTGGGGAAAAGTTTGTTGTGACTCACACAAAGCATAGCAAACTGTAACACAGATGTACCACATACAGACTCTGCTGTGCATTAGCCCCTTGGACACATATATGTAACTGTCAGTGCCATCAACAAAACCAAATGTAAGTCAATGCAAAACTTTCTCAAGCAAAAACCAAAGCATGCACTCTGGGCAGAGTATATTCTGTTGCATCTATCTCTCCCACTTAACATGACTATCCAATAAACCCTAGAGGGAAGAACCTACCATATGCCCATGCACAAAATGGAAAGCAAATGCATCTAGTGGTTTGATCCAAAAAAGCTTGACAATGTAATAATCTTTTACAAGGAAATATCATTGTTAATTATCCTCATGTAATTATGCACACTTTAATCAGGGTGTTAAGAGGCTCACAGTGCGCTGGGATTGATGCTTGAGAGTCAGCTGCCAAACAGCCACTCTGTAATTGAAGAAGTTGATGAGATCCTCCAAGATTTTGTTTGATTGTTTTGACTGTATGCTGGGTTTTACTTCCTGGAAGTATATTTTGCAAAAATGCAATACTATCTAGCATCTAACTATCAGGTCTTGAATCTCAAAGCTTTCTGTGAGCAACTGAATGCACATCAGGAAAGAGATGTTAAAGCAGTACCTGGTATTAACTGCATTTATATTATATATTATATGCTACAATAATGTTAGTTTGACAAAACAAGAGAATAAATAGATGATAAGTAGATAATAGATAAATGAAAAAATAGAAGTGACATGATGTCAGTTGTGATGAATGACCTTTCGAAAGCAAGTTTCCCACCTCAGTTGATTTTCATTCTGTATTGAACCTGGCTGCATGGAGAAAACACACATTCATCAGTCTGTGTTCATCAGTGCTGTTAAGGAGTACAACCATGCAGAAGCACAGATACTGTAGTTTCATTCTTGTCATTTTACATTCTTGTAAAATCATCCTAAGAAAACACCTAAGCCAAAGCAGGAACTTTTTTTTTTTTTTTTTTTTTTTTTTAAGTTAGGACTAAATGAAATGCCCTTACTTTTCTTAAAAATTCTCATTCGGTTTCCAGAAGTCCAGCCCGTTCTCACACGTATTATAATACCAGTAAATGCACACACACACACACACACACATGTCCCAGATGCAATCAGTATGGCCTTTGCCTTGATCCATTGCGCTCTAACGATTAAGCCTTAGCCCTGCTGGCTGGCCTATAGGCCAGCTCTGCTGCTGTGCATCTCATCACTTCCCATTCATCACTTCACGTCTGTCGGTACCCCCAGCCCCTCTATCACATCAGCCTGCCATTGACCTCCTATTGACCAACGTACACACACAGAGACACTTTCATCTCATTTGCGGAAGACAGCCACAGAGTTAGACGAGAGTACAAGTTTTTGGGGTTTTTTTTGTTTTTGTTGCTGAATGCACTTAATTTTAGTTTCTCTCAACTTACTCAGGGTTTGTGCAAATGCACAAGTCCCTGTTTGCAGTATGAGATCCTTGGTGACTACTGGCTTTACTTTTGATTAAAACCACCCACGGAACACCTTCAAACTGGCATTTGTAGAGATCCATCAAAAATTTTTGACAGTTGATATAAGTGTAAAGTAAAAAATTGCAGTTGTGTATTTTACTGTATGTTTTTCCACATTTCAGTGGAATCAAGATCTGCAGCAGCTCTGGTCCCTCAAAAAAAAAAAAAAAAAAAAAACTTTACATGGACATTTACATGGACAATTGTTGCTTGGTTTGAGGCCTTAGGAAGAGAAATATTTTTCCATCAGTTTTTCAATCAATGTTTTCTTGATGCGGAGGATGTGTTGCATGTTTGAAATGAAGCCTCGTTCAGGAATATATTTAGCAAAATAAATTGGGGATATGTATCCACGCACTTCTTAAACAGCTTAACTTGCGCATTGAAGATAAGCTTTTTGTAATAATTTTAGTCCATCGTGACTAAAATTACAGGTCACAGAAATACAGAAATATGCACAAATGTATTCCCTCCATTACACTGTTACAATATTTTCATCACTCTGTAACCTTTCTGTTAATTGGACCACTAGTACAAAGACCCTCTGTGTATTTGCACACAGGTGACAGTTCATCATTTGCTGTGAGCAATTTCCTTATTGTTACAGCTTGGAACCTCAGCGTAAAAGGTCAATATCTATCTCTACTTAACACCCACATGTGCTTGTGCACACACACTCACTGGCCTATCCATTCTAATGAAAATGAAAATAGAAATGGTGGAAAAATACACTAAATGGAGCCTATATGGGAGAAATACCATGCTAATTTGTAGAAGGTACAAAATTCTGTATGCTACGTTAATCCCCCTTGAGTTGTCGTTTCACCCCAATGTGATTCAATATCTTTTAATTACTGCTCTCTCTAAGGAGAGGGCCCTCCACTCCCATCTCTCCACGCTCACTTTAACGTATGGGAAGATGATATCTCAGCAGGCTCCTGCGCTCTCTGTTCGGTTAGGAAGAAAATATGCTTTTTAAATGCCGTGTCCTCCACATCCAGCCTTCACACGTACCCCGGCTGTTGCAGATCCCATTAAAACGCTGAGTTAGACGAGGATGTGGTTGAGGTTAATCCATGGTTTACCCTCAGCTGTTATTTGATATATAAACAAGAAAAATATTAACATAGACTTTACAATCTCAGTCGTTTCGTCTTCGTTATCCTTTCACTTTCACCCTGAGGATCAGCTGTACCACTCAAGTACATATCAATCTTTCCTCTCCTCTCTGCTGGACGCGTCAGTGTTTACTGGCAGCAAACATCAATTCCCATAAAATCAACACCAGGCAGTGACGTACACGGCGCAGCAGACCACACTCCATCCCCATGACTAATCAGCCAGCTGATAATGCAGTGGAGATGAAGACCCACGTCTCATCAGGAGACCAGAGGGTGGCGTCTCTGAGGGCAGCGGTGGGTGGCGTGCTAAACTGGAACACTCGACACAAGTTTAGGCCTAATCATCTCATTGTCTCCGTTCTGCTTGAAAGGATCAGCAGCCATGCTAAGCTCCTCGGGGTACCAGTCCTCAGCTGCTCTCTGCCATCTTGCCTTGTCTTTGTTGCTGTTGTTTGTGTTTGCTGAACAGATCCAGTTTTTTCAGTGGCATTGTTCAGGTATTTGATTTTGTTCACCTTTTCATTTTTAGCTAATCATTACCGCTATTTTGTCTTAAGTGTTTTGTTTTGTGTTGTTGTTGAGGTGCTGTTTTGATTCTGACAGGAACAGAGCCTGACTGTTAGCCTGTCAGCTTTCTTATCAGCAGCAATTCACGTATGTATTTGTTCGAGGTTTGCAGGCAGCAGTGGAGGAAAGAAGCGTTCTGATCCTTTACTCAGGTAAAAAAAAAAACAAACAACCTTTTTACAAATGAAAGGCATTTCATGTGAGGGGGCAAGGTTTGAATTGGCAGTAAGTTAATACAACTATGATACAGCTGTGGGAGAGTCTTCGCTGAGAGTATCAATTAGATAAAATTACAAACAGTAACACTGGAGTGCATGCATGCCTCATTTAAACCATTTTAGTCCCCTTAAAAATGTAATGAGGTAAAGTACTTGAGTAAAGATTATGTACATTACAATGTTGACCTGTTGCTGTAGCTCTGCCATCCTTCAGTGCCTGCCCTGCCATGTCACTATGAGTAAGCCTCTCTGTGTATCAGCTCATGTCTGCGTGGAAGTGTTTACCGTCTGCCGATAATCAAGCCTAGGATGTCTAGGATTTGTTGCGGCTTTGTATGTATATCCTGGACTCTGTCCCATTTCCCAGACTGCCTCCATGGTACAGTGCACAGTACACAGCACATCATGTTGTCATGCGGCATCTGTTTTGTTTGTTTATAGGCACGTTGTGAACAAAATAACATGAAAACAAATGATACAAATATTAAACATACGCCACAGGTTCTCCCAGTAGAGCTAATGAACTGATTAGATTTTGAAGCTCCTTGCTGCATAAAATTTGCATGTTTTAAGGGATAAATGATGGAACCATAGGTGGGTTACTGTTTTTTTTTGTTTTTTTTCAATAAGCTTTGGAAGGAGTTTATCCCACATGGGGATCTATTGTGGCTGAACACTGGCCCATCTGTAGGCATCGGATGCTATAGTTTAGTTGTGAAAGAAACACAACAAAGTCAGAGACAGGAGAGGAGGAAAGAAAGAGAGAGAGCTTGTAGCCCCTGAGGGCCTCAGTCCTATCTGTCACTGTGCCAGAACGATTCGCCCTGTAACTGATCCATGGACACAGAGTCTACAGGTCAGCTGTGACAGCCTGCTCGGTGTGTGTGTGTGTTTGTGTCTCCCGTGGGAGTGGGTGGGTACATCAGTGCATCTGCATCCTGTCTCCCAGGATGCCAGGAGCTGTCAGTCTGCAGGTTACAGATATGTGTGTGTGGGAAGTGAGTATGTGGTCATTTGCCGCTAATGAAATGAGATTCGGGTAGAGACGTGGGGAAGGGCATCGCGGCGTTAGAGATGCACAAGAGCAATATGTTGCCACGGCAACAGTGAATGAGACTTTGTCCACGTGAGAGTGTCTCATGTAGGGGGAGGGAGAGACTCAGAGAGAGAGGGAGGAGAGGCGGATACAAGTCGAGGTGAAGCAGTTGCCATGGCGACTTTCTATTGCAGCTGCCTGTAAATTTTTGTCTCCCCAGTGTGAGTGTGTCTGTCTGACTTGATGCACTGGTTTTAGCGTCATGGCTGTGTATGTGTATGGCTGTGTGTGTGATGCCCTAGTGTGTCTCTGTTGTTTTAGGGTGTGTGGTCCTTGTGAAACATTTGATGCATGTTTTAACAGGTATTTCTCTTTCTCTCTCACATACACACACACACACACACACACACACACACACACACACACACACACACACACACACACACACACACACAGTGGGGTCCAAAGGTCTTCCCACTGTGTATATATAAACAGGTTTCAAAGGGAATACACCCACCATCTCTCTTCCCTTCTAAAACTTCCTGTAGTTTTTATTTATGTGGTTGTTCTGCGCTGCTGCTCTTTCATATCTCCAGGCCTACACACGGACGGGCACACACACACACACACACACACACAGACACACACACACACACACACACACACACACACACACACAAACACACAAGCCAACAGGGGCTGTCACTGTGCCACAGTTCTGAGTCTTGTGTGCCATATGCTACTCTAGGCTCCTGGCAGGTAGCAGTATCGTTGCTCTCAGTCAGCTGGGAGACTGGTTCAGAGGCCAACGAGGGCCGCCTCAGGGACCATCCTGCACACGCACACACAGGCGTATGTTGAAAACTCTCATGACTGACACTGACTGGATGCATTTTGAAATTATCTGAATGCATTTATTAAGGAATGATGCCAGAATTTCAATTAACGTTTTACTAAACACCCTCAGCTCCCCCAACATATCCATATTTACAGAGTGTTTTGTGGGATGTTCAGTTTATTTGTTGAAGTGGAAACATGAATCCAAAGTGGTTGGACGCTTTTTAAATATGTTCAAGCAAAAATGAATTCATGCAATGCATCTAAAAAGCAAAATAACTCCTTCAAATAAGAGAAAAAGACAACTAATAACAGATGATTCTCAAGTCACGTTTAGGTGAAGTCACTCCATTGTACAAATGTACACTATAAGACTTTTTAAATTGAGAGATTGACAGTCTGTATTTCACAAGAACCAATCCAAACCTAAACTTTGTGCTGTCTTGTCTGAAACACAACACAGAAATTGCATCTTTGTGTGAAACGTTTATCTATTTACTATTATCTCTCCATTTTTTTACCTCAAGGCAGAATCTGCTAACAATTTGTGCCAGTGCAAAATGATAGCATCCCAGAAAACTGTGTTTTCTAGAGATTCCCCACAGGAATTGACCTAGAAATAAGTAGATATAGCTGTTCCTGCTGCTCAGGGCAAGTTGCAATTTGCATTCACGGGAGTTCCAAGTTTCAAAGTGCAAAATAAAACAAGGAAATTATGGAAATTCATCGCAGACATGATGTATTAAGAGCCAGTGGCCTTTCATTATCTGTTGATTGTGCACAGAATGTTCTTTAGACATATCCATTACTCCTACAGGTTTGGTTTTAATATGTGTCTTCATGTTATACTGGTGCTTTTTTACATGTAAATTGTGCTTGTGGTGCCCAGTTGCTTTCAGTGCGTTTGCTATGTCGTCCCAAAGTGCCTTTTTGCATGCTGTTAAAACATCTCTCTGTATCAGAGAGCTCTTTGGGGTGAACTTTGACACCAACACTTTAAGCTCTTAAGTAAAAGAGCTGTTGTGCACATTGTTTGGTCTTCACATTTGTACCTTCTCAGTTTCAAGTAACTACCTGTGTCAGCCTTCACTTTCATGCTTTAATTTAGTAAATAACCCAGGTGTTCCCAGGTGGGAACAATAACACCTGCACTTTCTTGTGCACTGTGCTTGGGATAGCATCAGTGCTGGTCAATCTGAGCCTCAGCATGAAATAAAGACAGTCAAATTCGGTGATATACAGGTTAGCTTTAATACGCACTACTACCCAGTGATTTTCTTGAAACATTATTGCTTTAATCACCAGGAAACATTTGATTAGATTCCAGCGGGGGTATCTCTTCTTATTGCCTCTTGCTAGAATCATTCCCTGAAATCTAAATTACCTCAAGCACATTTTTAAGAGCTGACATCCAGCTGCAAGGAACAGTTTAGTTCTTAGGCTCTGATAGGGTACTGTGTTCATCCAGCTGGGCAATTTGCTGTTTGCTCAGTATATTATGGGCTAACACAATGTGTGATCAAAGAGAATATGAGAGGCATAAATACAGTTATTGACTTTTCTCCCTTTCTGCTCTCTATTCCCTGCTTTCTAATGTGTGTGTGTGTGTGTGTGTGTGTGTGTGCGCGTGTGCGTGCGTGCGTGCGTGTGCGTGTGTAGATATTCGTGACCGCAGGAAGAAGCCTGTCATGCTGTTTATTCATGGAGGCTCCTACATGGAAGGCACTGGAAACATGTTTGATGCCAGCGTCCTCGCTGCGTACGGCAACGTGATTGTGGTGACCATGAACTACCGGCTCGGTGTACTCGGTAGGTGGCCTGTATACTTTCTTCACATTAATAAAATTGCTCAGACACACATGGATCGCAGTGACACACCTTATCCCACAGTAATACGACACATCTAAGATCTTATTCACTCCCCGCCATTCTACTAAACACACAATAGTCATCCGTACGCTCGTACAAGTCGATTTCTCTCAGCAGGCTCTTCTTCTATTTTCTGCATTGATTAAGTCAGTGGTGGATGACATCAATGGAATTCATCAATCTAATGACAGCCAGTGCATGCGTTGATCATGAGAGCTCACTTTCTTATGGATTTCCTTTGTTGATTATTCTAGTCTAAGCTCTCTGATTGTGTAAATGTTTCCCATAAACCCTCACATTGCAACCTCCCCACCAAAAAAAGCACTGTATTTATGTGTAGTTCCCACAAACACCAAACAACAGTAAATACTAGATTTTTCTTTAATAAGCACATCACAGATTAATACAGATAAATAACAGTAGACCGTTTTTCATAGTGTAGAAAAAAGCAAAACATAATTTCATTTTTATAAGAAAAAACAAAAACTTAATATTTGCTGTGTTTTTTCACGGTTCTAATGATTAGTTTTACAACTTTATGTTCTGGATGTGGGTATAGTCCTGAGTCTTTTCATAATCTTGTCAAGTAACTCCATTATCATTAAAATTTACTTAGATGCACATCACAAAATGCTTCTAGCATCCAGCATCTACTTATTACAAGCAGTGGGAGTTATTTAGAGATTAGTGACTTGTGCATGATCTGTATTTATCTGTTTCGGTAATCATATCAGTTCAGCAGGTAGATATTATACCTTATACTTGAAACAGGTTCATGACCTTGCACCACCTTCAACCTTTTTGCCATGCGACCACCACTCTGTTATTTATTTGTCCACTGGTTATACTTTGCCGGCAACTCTCCAGAATGCCCTTTATGAGAGTGAACGGGAGCAAGCATGCAAATCAGATACAGATCTGGCATTTTAACTGACACAGAAATGCACCTCACAACTCTTCATTTTAACTGCATGCCCTCGCACGGTGCCTCCAACCTGTTTTGTAGCTGTATAATTCACTCTACAAAGAGCAAGGATAGTAAAAAGTAAAACGGCTTTACAGAGTGTTTTGTTTGGAGAAGGCTTGGTCGTGATACACATTTGAGATGTTACTATCAGACACAGCACAGTGAAAGTGAGGGATTGGAAAGTAGTTAAGGTGGCTTTACAGGCCGAGTGCAACCTGTAACCTGCCTGCTCAGGCCGCTGTGAGATCTGCCATAGTCAGGGTTTGGAAACAAAACGAGTACCATCGGTCACCATAGCTCTCCAGCACAAGCTCATCATCCTTTTCCCGAAAATACACTCGACTTCTCCACTTTGTTACTCACCGCGCTCTGTCTCGCTCCATTGAGACCAAGTAATTTAGCTTGGAGAGGAGGAACATGCCTCTGAGGAGGCAGGTGCTAAATAAAAGAAACTAACTGCATTAGATATTTCATTAGCTGAAGAGAGAGCGGGCTCCTGGAAGCTCTTTCTAAATAGGCTGCATCACTTTGGTTTGTTTTGTTTCTTTTTTGAAGGACGTTACTATGTTGTTTTTTGGAGCACTTACACAGCCTTTACAATGGCCGATTTTCATTTGCATGTAATTACCTACAGTGTTAGCTTTTCAATGCATCTTTATTGAGGTCATCAGCATTTCTGCTGGAATGCAATCTAAAATGTGACGATTACCAGAGATCCACGAAGTTGCCAGGAAATCAGTGTGTGACAGGGATGTGTTTCTTTGCTTTTATATTTCAGTGCTCTATCTGAGCTCTTGTAAGGCCATTACAGTATCATTTCGGTTTTTTTTGGTTTTATCCAATGCGGGTCTTGTTCTTGTAGATGGTGATATTTCCTGTTAATAAAAATAACATTGTTCTCACCAAGTTAATTTCTAACATCTGGGGACATGATGATTTTTCTGAAAAGGAAATCATTTAAAACTAAATCCCATTTTATGTGATTTTATTGTAATAGAAAACTGATTTTCTGCCTCAGGTTTGATCTGCTGGACTTGCCATAGACTTGCCGAACATTATCCTGTGCAATGAGGGCATTATTATCGACCATTCGGGTGTGCTTCTACCTCCAAAAATTAAGTGATTTCAATAATCAGACTAAACTGACTAGGAATGACTTTGGTGAGTGCAATGTTATCATAACTGAATTTATGGCCAAATGTATGAAAGTAAGACCCTGGATGTAATACACCTAAATTCTCGTTTAATGCGGTTTAAAGGACTGCATCACATATATGAATTTTTTCGGTCTGATCTGTTCATAATTGAATCCAAATTTTAACTGTTGCTAATCACCGGGCTAAATAATAAGGCCAAAACTTACGGCACGACTCATACTGTTGACTGTATTATCCCAACTTGAGGTTAGTATGTAGAGTTTTAGATGGATAAAAACAATCCTGTTCAGAGGGAAGCCAAATAAGTGGTTTACTAACAGAAGTACAGTTTTCAAAGACAATAAAATGAGACAGATGTATCAGCAGCTGCTCCTGTAAACTCTTTGCAGCATTGGTATCAACCAAGAAAAGAGATAATGGTAAAGTATTAAATCTCTCAGATTATTACTATGTCATTGCTGTCTGTCACTAGATAGGAATTAGGTGGGACTGGATCTTATTAATCTCTTGTGAAATTGTTCATTTTTTCCCAGCATCTTTACATCTGTCTCTTTTTCCTGTAGTCTGCTGGCATCGCTTGCATTTTCTGCTTTCAGCGCCCTATCTGTGACACTCTCATCACATTCATTGAGTCAAGGGGGAAAGCTGCATGCATTCATACATACTAGTGTCTGCTCTGTGGATACACTGCAAAAGGTTCCTGCTGCGTTTGTGTTCTTGCTTCAGCAGTCTGACATGCTGATTTGGAGGGGCAATGCGGGAATTACTGATACAGAAGCCCGATGTGGTCATGTGAAATGTAAACTCAACATTTTGTGCCTGTCTGTGTTTGTGTGCAGACAGAAATGGTATCTTTCTGCGAGATCTTCGAGTTTATCTTCAATTGTCCGACCCCTCCTGCACATATTGGATGTTATAGCTTCGTTTGTAGGTTGACTGGTGTGGTCTTTTGCAGCCTCAGTCAGCACTGCAAAAATTAAATTGGTTGGTCTTGACCCACTAAGCCTACCACAAATTACTGTGAGGGTTGCAAGGTTTTGTGTCGCAGTGTGTTTTCAATTTAGCAGTGTATTTAATAACCCTGATCATATAAATAATTACAACTGGAGCTGAGTTCATTTCAATGCGCTGCTGCTAATTAAGACTTAAAGCTGGTCTTCTAAAACATGTCTTGCCCATACTGTATCTGGAAACAACTTGTAAGTTCTCTGCTACTGGACTTGAAATCTGGTTGTTGAAAGTCTATTTCAGAACTGTTCAGAACACACACTGCTCCCACACAAGTTAAACTAGTAATGAAAACACTATTGAAGAAAATGTGGGTGTTCTTGGTTAGAAGTCTCACATCAGCCGTCTCCAAATGCAAAGTCAGTGAACTAAAAAAGACAGTGGTAGGAGTATCCTTGTGAAACCATAAGGATATTGACTGAAGTGGGGTTTGAACTCCAGACCTTGTGGTTTAGGAGCAGTTGGTTTAACCAGTGAGCCACAGGGAAAATGCTTTGCACCATTTTCCCGAGGAGAAGGCTAACTGGCCAAAAATCGTACACATACACATTTTATGCTGTACATGCGGGGTGATGGGGGTTAAGAGTACTACCTGGGAACTGGGTGAGTGGCGCTCCCACTAGCCCCCCACCACTGAACAGCACTAGGACTGACTCAAAACAAACCACAGTGTCCATGTACATTGTAATGAAGGAACACATCCCTTGTCACAACAGTGTGTCTCATATAATTTTAATAGTTTTTGGACAACAAGGGAGCTGTAGCCACCCACAGAGGAGTAAGATATGTCAGGCTTTGGTTGCACAGACAATTCAATGGTGGTTTTAGTCTTTTCACAAGATTTGTTTGAAAGTGAAAGAAAATATAGACAGTCTCCATGTGTATCCTTTAAATGTCAGCAAGGTTACCTAAGTTGTGACTGGCGTAGCCTGGTTTAAGCCTCTGTGGCGTTGAGGATCCACCTTTTTAAGTGTTGTTGAGCTCTTGAGCACAACACAGAACTCCTCTGACTGACCCTGGCTTCTGATCTCTCTGTGGAGTTAGGTAAGAAAAAAATCTCTATTGGATGTCAAAATATCCTTGATACAGCCTAAATTATGGAATAGATGAAATGGATTTTAGTTGATGAAAATAAAAAGGGCCCACAGTTTTGATGAATACATTCTCAATTTGAAATGACATTCATACAGAAGATAGGGAAGTGCACAGCATGTGCATACAGCAGAGTAGTATACTGAATGAACCTTACGCACACCAACTGATGAATGCCATACATTAGCATATTCCTCCCTTAATCCTTTTAAATTTGATTTGAATTGAGAAAAACAGACTGGTCTTACTCTCCACTTCCCATCGCTGCTGTTGGCATAAAAGACAAATAAGTCAACTGCCCTGCTATTCCTTCACCCCAGACTCCAGCTCTACTCCCCTTTTCCTGCCTTTTCCTGTATCCTGTGGTACAAATAGTTCCAAGACTCATGTCTTGAGAGAAGGCATTGGTCTTGACATATTTTTGTAATCATTTCCTTATTTGACTTTTTTTTTTCTTTCAATTTTTCATTCAAAAACAGTAATTTAACAATTTGTCACTTTAGATTTACGTTTACTGTGTAAACTGTGTAAATAAATTCTGTCTCTTGCACACTCTCACTGCTAATCTCTTTCCTCTAGGCTTTACCTGCATAGACCTTATATGAGAGCACTTAATAAAAAAACGAAAAGAAATCAAGCACAGAAAGACAGGAATCGCAGTAATAGAGGTCAAGGGAAGAGAAATCAACCTTCTCAATATTTTTTCCATGTGGCTGATGATAGAGATATGATCTTCTCTCTCTCCGTTTCCACTGACACGCTCATTTGACAGCCACCTCTCCAGCCCTGCCAGCGCCACGCCAATGTTAACCACTGTAGAATCCTTCCCATAGCAGGACACGCCTGCCTCTATCTGTATGCTAATATGGAAATTTACCTGTCTGCATCCACGACAGGCAAGGTTTTTCCAGCAGCAGACGTGGCTGAAGTGGTGGTGGAGGGGCAGGAAGGAGCAGCAGGCGGTCTACAGCAAGGTCTCTGCAGGGAATTCTGTAAAGTAAAATATGTAATGAAAAGCTTAGCCTGGCCACTGAGCCCTTGACCTTGCCTTGGCTGCCTTAGCGACAGACATGCTTACAGTACACACGTCACCTCCACCCCATTGAGCTTTTTATATCCCTCTGCTGCCAATGCGAGACACGGGAAAGGGAGAACAAGAGCAGGAGAGAGATGAAAGTGGAACTATGCATTCATTCAGACATTAACAATGATGATGAGAGCAGAGAGGTGGAACAGAGCCGTACAAGGCTTCGAGCATTTTTTGGTGCTGCAACACTTACATCGACATACTGTACGCAGCAGGAGCTGTGTGTGTGTGTGTGTGTGTGTGTGTGCATGCTGCGGCCAAGATACACACACAAAACGGTGAGAGATTTTGAGAGATGAGAGAAGTGACAGTGGAAGAGAGATGAGAGAGAGGGCAGAGAGCAGGGGGAGGGGGAGGAATGAGAGGGGGAGAGGGGCTGCATTTGCCTGTGATGCTAAAAATAAAACCTGCAGAGCTGCTTTTGAGTGTGCATTAGAGCAGACATTCATCTAGAGCACAATTATCCTATATGCTCTGTACTCTGTATGTTATGTTGAGACATCTCTTCAGTGCAATGACTGAATAAACACACACACACACACACACACACACACACACACACACACACACACACACACACACACACACAAATACACACACAGGCATGAATTTTTTGTTCTCGGGATGAATTCTCCTTAAAATGGCTTTGCCTCACACACTGCTAACTGAGTGTTTGTTGGGTTGTATAGACTGTGACTTTGAGATAGAGGACAGGTTGGTCCACTGTTTTCTGAGAGGGGATTAGCACATCAGCTAGCCTGCATCTCACACACACACACACACACACACACACACACACGGACTGACTGACACATAATCCCATGGGCAAGTAAGATGCATACAGACGCCCTCCTGCAGTGACACGCACATTAACACACTCACAGGCATGTATTCAGACAGCTCTCACAGCTTTGCTTGAATCACTCCCTAGATGCTGTTTCTCCTCTGTTTGTCCGTGGTCTTAATACTCTCTCACCTGACAGACCTCCTACTTTGTTACCTTCCTTTATTTCCTCCTCCTGTATTTTCCCTCACATCCGTCTCTTTTCCCACCCTCTCCTCTGCTCTCTCCTCCTATAGATTCACACCCTCAGGAGCTTGTGGAGTACAATTATATACTGCAACAATGGTATCTGTCTCTATCAGTATTGGCCTCATTCCCATTAAGAAATTATTCCCAGTAGTTATGGAATTTCCTTAATGCCTTGGAATTTTGAGAGGTGTATTTCAGACCAAAGGGATGGGGTAAATTTAACCCCCTACCACCCACTGTTCAGCCTGTGGGACACTACTGTACAACCAAAGGTAGAACCTTTGAAAAGTTACACGAATACAAACATGTAATATATGTACTAATAGATCAGACTCTTGTCATTTTGGTTAACATTGTCATTTTCAAAAAGACCACACTCTCTCACAATGATTCACAACAGAGTATGCAAATAAAACCTTACGAATATGGTGTCTCTCCACTTTAAAAGCAGTCTGAAAATGTATTAAATGCTTGAAAACTTAATGCTCAGGGTTTAAACATCAAAAACAGTTACCAGAACTGATGTATTTTATAACAAGTTCAACATATTTATCGCATTAGTTAGTTTCGAGCTCAGCTGCAGTGGAAATGATTTGCCTCCTTAAGCATGCAATAAGTATTTATCAACCTGGGCCTCTGTCTTTAGAGATTCTGGAAAGGCAGAAAGAAGTGTATTTGGTCAAGCAGTGCGACACTCCTAAGGCTTTCCAAAGAAACTTTTCACACCTCTCATTTCGGATGCTTGTCTCTAAATCCAATGGATGAGCTAGTGTAGCTGATTGCATAGGGATCTACTTGGGGGGCAACTTTAAGTGGCTCTGTTATGCTTGTTTTCCCTGAATTGTTTTTCCCAAATTTCTACAACAGAGCTCTTACGTGCAAAGTTATCATGGCCCATAATCCCATTAATTATGGAAAATCATAGAAAGGTAAGAGAATCTTGTACCAGAATATGGGGGGAAAGTAGTAGATCATTACACTTTTTATCTTCATTTTTTCTAGCTTTCAGTGGACAATCTGGGGCCCAGAGTAACTGTTATGACATCTCCATTCAGTGCTCTTTATGCTGTATATCTTGAAGCATTATGGTCAGTTTCACATGCTGCGGAGACAGTGAAATGCATCTTTTTGTGCTATTCGGAATAGACAGCTAACAATGTTATGTGCAGCGTATTAAAGCGGACGTGGCTGACATAATGACAGGCAAATGAAAGACAAAGCAGATGTTCCAGTTTGGTTCACTGAGGATAGAAAAAGACATGGGTCAGATAAAAATGTATGATTGCGTACCTCCACTGGTGTGCTTCTTTGCACACCAGTGGAGATCTATAGCTCAATGTTTCTCTTGTTTTCTCTTGTTTTTTCCTATCGGTCTTTCTCTATCTCTTTCAACTCACATTTCCTCTCTCTTTGTGCTTCATCTCTGCTCCTCTTCCTCGCATGTTTGTCCTCTGCTGATTTCTTCTTTCATTTAACCCCCCTACCCCCTCCCTTGGCTGGCTGTGGGCGTTCTGTTAAAACCCTGAGTTATGGGGCAGATTATGCTGATGTATGTTTCACATGTCAAACAATCAGCTTTGTAAGTGAGGAACCATAGGCTGGTAATAGCAGGGGATGGATCATCATTACGGAGGGATGACAGGCGTTTGAATCATCTCACTGTGCTATTGGGCTAACTGGGGGACTCAGTTCTCTCACAGGGATGACGGAGTTGTTTTGGGAGCCAAAATAGCATCCCATGCATCTTTACATTCAGACTGACACTCATAAGAACAGGCTGTTAGTGAGTGTAAATACATGAGCAGCAAAGAAAAGCCGCCAGTATTTGGGCTGGAATCTGCTGCGTCGCGGCATGATGTTTGTGTCTCTTGACTAAAACTAACAGCCTTTGAGCTCTCTTTGGATGCAGCTAAAACACATATATAATAAACAACATGTAGCATCAGGATACTAGAGTCTTGTAGATTTAATATTCCACTGCACTGTAGACCCTATGTGTGTGCTTGCTTGTTTTAAGGTACACTCTTACAGAAGTGTGTAAATTGTTCACGTTTTTCATACCTCCCCCTCACAAATTGCCACATTGTGTGGCTTTATTACGTCTTAGTGTGCAGAGGCTGCTGTCAGTCTCTTTGCCTCTGCTGCAATGGATCTCTACCTGTGTTGCTGTTAAATAGTACTTCCAACTAATATGTAAATACAAATACCCCTGATAAGATTTAGTGGTGATGTTTGTGGTTGATGTTCCACTGGCCCCGAGCAGCCAAAACATCAGAGTAGAGGGAACTTTTCCATGACTCAACATGATAACACATATATATATATATACATATATATATGTTTTCAGAGATTATGACAGTAATTTGAAGCATAATGTGCAATATAGCACAGCCTGGCTCAAAGTAAATTAACAGGACCTAATTTGCACACATGTATACTTGAGTGTGTGTGAATTTGAGTTAATTTATGAACTACAATGGACAGTCTTTCACTGTGTGTGGGTCAGTGTGTTTTCCTTCCTGCCCACTGGCGCGAATGTCGGGGAATGCCCAGAACGGCCCCGGATCCAGCACCCTGGACAGCAGTTATGACAGTATTTGAAGCGAAGTCTAAAAACTATCCCTGCTTTTCCTTGCATCATTTCCTCCTTGTTCCACTCACTGCCTGCTAATTCCTCAGCCCATTGCTCCAGCCTGTGCCTCTCCATGCCAGCCTGCTCTGTTGCCACATCCCTCTGGTTCCAGAGGCACCAGATCATCTTGGAGCTCCAGCTGTTGAACCCTTGGTCCTTCTCCCTTGGAGGAGGCTTTGGGTTGTGGCACAGCTGGGCACCATCACCCCTTTTCCCTCCTCTCCCACGGCTCTCTGCTAACCCTCACTCTTCCTTTATCTCCACCCTGCCATCACCACTGCATTAATCCATCAAGCCTGGCTAACACAGCACCTGTGGCCAGGAGAGTGTGTGTGCGCACTCCATTACCCATGTCAGATGTTCACTTCCTCTCCTATCTTAAACAAACGCACAGGCAATATGAATGGTAATACAAATAATTTGCTACATACAGAGGCTGAGGTCAAGGACAGGACTGCCTGGTGTCAACCCCATGGTTGGCCAGGGCAGCCGTGATTGACAGGAGAAAAAGCATGATAATGGCTGGGGCGATAGGACACCTGACACGAGCACACACGCACAGTTGCATGCGCACACACATAATTGAATGAATCAGCAGAGGGCCGAGGGAGAGGGAGTTGGACAAAGGAAAACTGAGGAGAGCGCAGGGAAAGTAGTGACAGAAATGGAGTTCATTCATCCGTGCAGTTTGCTCTTCTCCACACACACACATGCACAAACAAACCCATGCCAAGCACAGGCTGGCCATGCAGACTCGATGGCCCAGTAACAGATGATGTGAGCAGTATGCGAGCCAGGCTACACCTGCTCCCCTCTGCTGCTCCACCTCCTCTCTGGTCCACAGATCCACATCCACAGAATAGCCACAGTTCCGGCCACTCCCCTTCCCCAGCCAGGCCACCTCTCGGCTAGTTTTTCGAGCACACACACACACACATACACAAACACACACAGACACTTTTCTTCTCCACCTGTTTCTTCCCCACAGAGGCCAAGTTATAGAGTCATTAGCCCAAAACACACACAGACAGTGAAAGACTGTCTCTTGTAGTTTATAAATTAACTCAATTTTACAAACACACACACACACACACACACACACACACACACATACACAAGTAGACGTGTGCAAATGTGGTCCTGTTAATTTACTTTAAGCCAGGCTGTGAATTAGAGAGCTTAAAATTTCATTTTACTCACTTGAGAACCTTGGCCCACCTTCACTTCCGACCTGTTTCAACACCTGTCCTGTCAACTTAAAACCTTACATTGTTCTCTAAGGTGCCTGATGAGTGTGTGAAAGTGCATTTGCCCATATTCCCCAGCTCAATGTATTAAAGAATTTATGCATAGGTGTTAGTTTATGTGATGGTAATGAAATGGGCTATGAATATGTAGGGAGGGGGGAGGGGGGTATATGTGTGCTATCCACCTGTGCTACTCCAGCTCGCCTCCTCTGATCAAGGATGAAGCACTGTAGGCATCTCATTAGGAAGCTGCTAAAGCTAATTAACTAATTAACCAGCCTATCCCGAGGAACCGACCCTTTTCCAATCAGCCGGCCTAAACGAGCTGCATTCGCTAACCTAAAAGGAAGGCTGCGCCCGGCTGAGAATCCTTCTTCCACTCCCCACGTTTGCTTCCTGCCACCCTGACATGCCCCCCCAAACCCAGCTGGGCTGAAACAAAGACGGGCTGATGATAATGAACGTTCATTTGTTCCTCAGACAGTGCTGTCTCATGGACAGATGCGCGTGGGCACAAACACAGACACACTGAAAGTAATTCATGTTTTCATATGGAAAGCCCTGTAATCTGTCGAGCTTTGGTAACTCTAAAGTGGTGCCACAACAAGCTGTAGCTTATCTGTCAAAATGGGCTTTTTTTTTCTCCATGTGAGTCTATTTCCTGAACATTTTTGGAACATAACAACATTTCAAAGCGCACCAAATAAATGACTGCTTGAAATTACTGCACAAAACCTTGCGGCTGTGCAGTTACTACAAACAGTGAAACATGAATGAAATGCGAAAGTTATTGCAAGCTTTCGTTTCAATAACGTAGGTGTAATGTGTTTGATTGCAGCCCTGAACATGCCCACACACACGGTAGTCAGACTGAGAGAGAAAGGAAGGAAGGAATGAGGGAACGTGTGTGTCATGTGCATGCATTTGCACATGTTTGCATGCACGTCCCCTTACAGCATCTTATGGTCTCTCCTGTGACTTCTGCATGGCTTTTGTCAATGTCTGTACTCACAACTGTCTGACCACAACAGTGGACTACGGAATTGTTTACACACAATGCTTGAGTGCGTGACTTTATGCACAGAGCTTGATTTGGGGTCCCAAACAAAATAAGGTACAATACTAGATGAAACCCTGCGACAAGAAAGCGTAATTTGGCATATCAGGCCTGTCAAGCTTTGGATTTCTCCACATGCCAAATTGATGTGCATGTGGCTTCAGTAAGAGTGATTCTCAGAATCACTTAAGCCTCTCCAAATCCAAATATACAAGTGGAAAAGTGTGAGGAACGGATTAAACAGCATGTTTATCTGCTTCAGTGTAAGCGTGCCATCTAGCTCACTAACTACAGTAGAAACCTAGCATTACTTCCAAAGGCAAGCGGCATGCCATTACCTATACCAAATTATTTTACGGGGTTGCAGGTTAAGTTAGAAAAGTACCGACATATATTTGGGAGCTAAGATGATACTATATCTGAGTTGAGGATACAAATACTGGCTCTTTACAGCTCTTTTATTTACAGCTCTTCTTTATAAGTAGCTGTATGCTGAAATTCATGAAAAATAACCTAAGTGCTTGTATCATAGGGGAGCACAGTCTCGTATACGTCACTGCTTTCTTCCATTTATTATGATACACCGCTGTCCACTGAGACTCAGTAGAAAGTTGTCTGTAATGTATTCTAGCCCGCAGCTATGTGACTGTCTGAAGCCGTGGTGCTGTGGCACCCCGGGGTCTAACCCACAAGAAGACTGTGTGATATATGATCCAGTGGCTTCTACACCATCCAGCAAAGAAACATTGCCAGCTTCCCTCTCGACGGGAATTTCCCTGATTAAAGGGCTAGCGTGTCAAATATTTGGTCCCGGCGCAGCACCCAAAAGTGGAGAATAGAATAACTTTCACTGTTGTGTTTTATAATGTCGAGTGTTTTTTGAAGAACATCAATACAATGCAATACTGGATCTGAATCATTAACATGAGCTTTTGATACATGTTCTTAAACATGTTCACGCTCTGATCTCTGCGTACAGAAGCTTGGTTGGTTCTATTGTGCCCTTCTTCAGAAGCCTCTTCTCTCTTTTTAGAACCCAGGAGAATAAATTGCTATCATTTGTGGTTTGGGGTGAGAGTATGATTATGTTTGCAGAATATATACTGGCCCACAAAATCTCTTAATTGTTCTTGCTCACAAAGCGTGTCTTCTTCTTATTCCTCCTCACATCATCGCCTCAAAGCTTTATCTACTTCACTCTGTCTGACCCTCCTCGCCACCTTGCACGTTTCCCAGCTTCCTAATTAGTAAGAAACAAATTTGCTCATTAATTTGTTCACTATAAAGAAAAAGAATACAAAAAGGACAGAAAAAAAAACATTGAGTTCTATGAATAATATATTTGGTCTTCTGCACATGCATGGAGATCCAAAAGGTGATATCCTTGTATAGGAACAACGTGTTGGGACTATTTGTTGTATTATTTTAGAAAATAGAATAGGATCAAACAACGAGAGCTGCCTTACACATGTAAACGTGAGATGTCTGGGTGACTTTGCAGATACGAGCTGGCTCCGACAGGGCTTTGAGCAGATGTCAGTGGTGGAAAAAGCAAATTGGAATTGGCGCCTGATCTGACAACTTGGCAATGTTCTTACCTCCCGTCCTTAATATGAATGCGGTAACTTGAGTGCGGCCTAACATGGGAATAAGATGAGCAGATTTGTTTATTTATCTGTTATATATTTTATTCCTCCTTTTTGGCTTGCTTGCATGTTTGTAAATCTCAGCAGCTACTCAAAAAATTACTGTCTTTGGAGTTAAAGAAATGTATTTTTTGACAGCTAATTAGAAACAAGACATATTACTGCCTGCCTTAATTTCAAAATAGCTTAACTGCAAGTCCGCTGATACAGAAAGCTGTGCTGGTATGTGCACAAACTCTCACACACAAACATGCACACAACCCATTCAAAACCAACATGACATAAACCATTTAGGTGTCGTGCATTACGTTTTGCCTTCTTACACTTGGAGCATACTACACTGTTCAATTATGCATTAGATATACAATGGATAATGCATGACATGAATAAAGCTGATGTGAAATACTCCAAGGAGCTCCTATACCTCCAATATTATTCATATACCGTGTGGGCCCTGTGTGTGTGTGTGTGTGTGTGTGTGTGTGTGTGTGTGTGTGTGTGTGTGTGTGTGTGTGTGTGTGTGTGTGTGTGTGTGTGTGTGTGTGTGTGTGTGTGCGCGCATTCAAATTCATGGTATAAGAACAGCTTGACTCCCAAACTGATTTCCTAGCAGGTGGTTCTCGATTGCCCCCCTCAGCTCGTTGCTCCACTTCTCCCAAGGAAGATGGATACAGCTGGGGGGGGGGTTGGCAGCTAACATTATGATTATGTACTGTCCCATAAGTATTCATGAGTGAAAAAAGTCTATTCACACACTTATACAATATTGCCTTGTGGCAGATCTCCTGGCAGAACTGATATTCGTGTGTGTGTGTGTGTGTGTGTGTGTGTGTGTGTGTGTGTGTGTGTGTGTGTGTGTGTGTGTGTGTGTGTGTGTGTGTGTGTGTGTGTGTGTGTGTGTGTGTGTGTGTGTGATGGAAGATAGACAGAGAGAGGCCCTATCTTCTTTCTCCTCTCTTGTGATGAAAACTGCACAGAGCTCCTACGGGAATTCCTTCAATTCAAAGCTTCAGTCAGCCCCACCCCATTTTTTCATCCTACAGCCAGCCTCCCACTCTCCTTCCTCCTCTTGTTTTTAATCCTCAGTGTGACTTCACACCTCTCTACCTTTCCCCAGCTCTCCCTCTACTTGCTTCCATCCTTGTTGTGTCTGTTCTTCTTCTTCTTCTTGTTCTGTAGCTAAGTAACTCCACCGCCAATGTCCCCTTCCATTCTGCCCTCATCTTTCTTTGAGTTGTGAAATAAATATAATTAATTCTTTAGATAAGTAGTTTGTCTGTGGAAGGAGGAAATTAAATTAGTCATTTTTCTCATGGGTGTCTAATTAGTTAATCATTAGTTATAATAAAAAAGAAGAGTTGCTACTGTTGTTATCAGCTCCCATAAATACCAGATTAAAGTTGAATCAAACAAGCTTATCCTGCCATCACCCTCCACTCTCATTTTCCCCATAATAATGAGTCATTGTTCTCTTAGTTGATGCAGCACTGAGCTTTGTCTGTGAAAAAAGTTAGAAAGGTTAACTTATTCCATGGAGAATTTGGGGTACCCAATAGATTTTATCTAATGAAAAGGATGACAGCAACATAGCTGTTACTTTTCAGTTGATTGTAGATTTAAAAAAAAAAAAAAAAAAACTTTCTCTGGTGAATAGCACAATGTCAAAACTACTGAAGCAGCTGTCTTTACACTATAGATGAGGGTTTAGAGTTTTTTTAAGATAAAAGAGGATGCTGTCAGCAAATTTGGTCGTTAGCGCCACTGTATTATAACAAATAGTATATTGCAGCTCTTGGTGATAATTAGGAACAATTAGCAATGTTGCAGTGTTGAGCCCAACTCAGCAAGGACATAGAAATGGTTATTATTATTAATAATAATAATAATAGGGCTTTTGATTTTTAAACAGCGCAAAATCATTTTTAAAGCATAACAACGCCCTCAAACCTTCATGTAAACACTCATTTAAAAAATAGAAGAGTTTGAAACAATAATGATTTAACTGTTTGTGTGAATATAAATAGTGGAAACGCTCCAAGCTAAGATCCAGAGTCGGAGTATAGCACACAGATACTATACACGTGGTTTCAAAGTTGCAGCCAAACTACTTCACACAATTTATACTCTGCATAACAATTTGCATTTTGTGTAACAAAATAATCTAACATCAAATGTCCACTTACCAGCTTTTTCACACTTTCAACTACATTTCACAGTATTGTAAGGGATTGGTTCATTTGCCTAAAAGTCACAATGGGTAATTAGCACTTTATTATTACCAACCACCTTCACAACCTATATAACTACACTTCAATGTCATATTTTGTTGTGCTCTATCACTTGTTAGAGCCAAGTGACGATGCATTTGTGGACATTGCCCTCACTGTGGCCCTCTGCTCATCTGAATCTGAAGAGCCACTGGGAAGCAAAACTACTATATAGAATCACAGCAAGAAATCGCATGCATAGAAAATTCCCTGAAAGGATTTAGCCACTTATTACCTACAAGTTCATTATTTGTATTGACTTACAGTTAAGCTTACAATAAAACTTTGATTAAATTTGTCAGTTAAGAGTAAAATAATAATCTAAAAGTAAAACCATAAGTAAAACAATAATTTAACTTTACCGTATATGATTTTCTTGATGTAAAAACCTTAAAACAAGACTAATTAAAAAACCCCCATTTGGGCAACTTATCCTCAGGGATACAGACATTTCAAGTGAAATGGATAGATATATGTATATACGATTGGATTTTTTCCAACATAAGCTATTACATTTAGAAAACCGTATATGTACAAAAAAAAAATCTCTTCAGATCATCCGAAACCCGTAAAAATATCCACACATACTTCAGGATTACTGACACTTTCATTGCAAACAGACATTTTAAATGATAAAACTACATGTATAATCCCAGAGGGTTGGGCACCAAGTCACAGAGGCTCTTTAGGGTCCCACCCTTAACCCATTCAAATGCCTGTATCCTCAAGGATGTAAAACCCATTATACATTGTTATACTATGTATCTGTGTTCACATTTACTGTATGTGGACCGATAAGTAAAAAGAAATTTCAATTCAGACATGCGATTCTTTGACTGTAAATGTCCCACTCATTACACATTATGGCCATAGTTCTTTAATAAAAGAATTTGAGGTGCTTCCTTGAGATATTAATATCGGTATCGCCCTGAAAAATCCTGTATCATCGGGCTGTGAGTAATGAATGGGGAATGAATCTTTTCCACGAGTCCAACACTGACTGACTCCATTTATATTTTCCTATTTACAACTTGTTTGCAAACACCTTGCAAACCTGTTCTTTTTCTGCATGTGAATGTGTTACATTTGATGTAACTTACTCTGAAGTGTGAATCTGGCAACAGTCAGACCAGACAAACCGCCTACTCTCCAGTGTCTCTCCAACCCTTCTTTTCTGCCTGAAAGTAAGGAAATCAGTTCAGACAAGCCCACCCTACTTCTTCATTCATCCACCCCTCTATACTTCTCTCTGTCTCCGTGGCATCCTCACCCAGTGAGGTCAGAGTAGTTCAAAGTGAAGCCTCCTCCTTTCTCTCACAGTTTGCCTTCCATCCCCACCTTTCTTTCTTCTTCGTCCTCATCTCCTCATCCCCCTCTTCCACACCCTCCTTTCATTCCACCGCCCCCTGCGTCCTCAGTAGTGTGGGTCAGGCAAGTTCAAAGCGTCAGGGTGAGCAGTCAGCTCCCGTTATGACAGCCTGTCCAAGTGAATACACCTTCCTCTTCTCTCCTGATCCCCTGACCCTTCTTCCTCTCTCTCTTTCTCGCTGTCTAAGAGGCAGCTCCCCTCATCTCTTAGTCCTTCAACCCTTACTCTCTTGCAGTGATCTCACTCCTGCCCTCTTCACCACCCGCCTCTTCTTCAATCTCATGCTCTCGTCCAGTTGTTGTCATCTTCTCTTCCTCCCCTGTACCCCTGCGTTGGCCCTCCCATCCGTCAACGACTCTTCTTGTCCTCTCTCATTGCCATGCATATGTCTCAAACCCTAATAGCTCTCCCTCAGTCTCCGTCTCTATCAGTTCATCTGTCTCCTCTTCTCTCCTCTTGCGCCACAACACACACACCACCATCAGCCTTCCTCTTTCCCTCATCTGTCACTTGCTTCATCTTTTTTTTTCCATTTTTCTCCTGTTTTTTTCCTAATGAAAAGATCAGTTCGTCCTGAACCTGGTGATCGTTCATCTTCATTTTCTTGCGTTACAAGCGGCCCCGTCTGTTCATTAATCTTTAGCACTCCCCCCTGTCTTTCTTTCTCTCATCTGTCATCTATCTGTCTCTGTACCTAGTTCCTCCAAACTTCAAACTACTATTTCGCAGATTAAACTAATTTTCATCTGAAATATATTCACAATCGATTTACCTCTACATGTTTATTTGTGGGTACTAAACACTAATTCTTTCTATAAGTGCTTAGCAGTTAGCAATTAATGTTAGGAAACAATAAAACTTTGTTAAAAAATAGGCCAAAAATTCAGTCATATCCACCCACGTATAATTGCATCAATTAAGAATGCTTTTACACAAATGGAATAACTGTTGAGTGCAGTAGAGAACATAATGACCATAACATTTGATTTATAGTGATTATTTTACATTAACAATGACAGTGATTAATTTACTTTTACCTTTAAATTCCTTATTGTTCACATTAGTAAAGAATGCCTTTAATAGGGTTGCAAGCTTGTAAAAGCCACTGGTTGCATTTCCCCAGTGTGACTTTCAATTTCAAAGTTTTCTTTCAATGATATCCTCAATGTTCCTCAGCACAGACACACAGTTGACTCCTGGAAATATAACAATACTTAAGGTTTATGTTATGACCATCAGTTTTAAAGGAAAGATATGCTTATTCCCTTCCATGGATAAAGTCTTATCTTCCCTTTCCCTTAAACATCCACCTTGATAAAGTGATACAACAAGGAGAGGTTGCACTGCTTGGTGCCTGACCTTGTCCTCTGACCTCTTATTGGACCTCTTGTTGGGGAATCAATAACACTTCACATTATGATTCTTATCACACTAATTGGTGTCATCAGCAGCCATTATTAAGGACAGTAATATCTTTCCAGTCTCATTACTTTGCACATTGAAATAAGCAAATGCCACATTCTCTCTTGTTTGAATGAGTGGTTAATATCAGCTCTGATGGTGTTAATTCTTCTGCTACTGGTTTGTGTTAGCATTACCAGAGTTTTCCCCCTTCCCTCATTACTTTGAATTAGTAGTTAGCGAGGATGGTGCTAAGGTTTCCCTAGTCATCTCCCATTAGCAGCCTTTTAGCCCCGGCTTTCCCTTCCTATTACGGAGACTGACAGTGCAGCCGGGTGGAGGAGAGCCAAGCGCTCAGAGGATGACAGACCAGTGCACATGTCACTCTGCTTATGCAGCCAACACACACACAAACACACAGCAAGCAGAAGGCCCACATTTTCAGATGTCAAACCCAAGCCAGTGTTATAGTAATACAAAACTGAGCTCATATGTGATATTCAAGTACATAAGACTTGCATCACTTCTCAACAACCAATACTAGATTCCCTATCCCCTCATGCACTGCTTTAGAGAATTAAAATGACAAATGATCCCCCAAAACCTCTGATTCACCAACCACATCTGAAGTTTATTTGAGCAGTTCAAAGGTCTGGCTTTGCCAAAGTGATGACAAAATGGCCATTCAATCGGAATAGCAGGCCCACAACTTATAAAGCACACATACTGAATCAGTTGCCCAGTAAGTCTCATGGTATTCTTGACAACTAACACAAGCAGGCAGACACTTATGTGCGCACACACTGACGCACACACCAGATCAATCACCACCAATGGAGCTTGAGTGTGAGCCCACAGGATACAGAGTGTTTTATCCACCGTTTGTGGGTCATGTCTCTGGTCTCCATGTCCTGACGCAGTGGCTTCCGTATCGAGTGTCTTTGCGATGACACTTCACTGCAGTCATGTTCAAAGGATTTTGAATATTTTTTTATCACACTTGTATTTGGATTCTGTATTATTGCAGCTAAAATGAAATTCACACCTGACCCATGGTCAGTACCATAATACATTTTTACCTAACTCATTATAGATGTGCTTAATGGGGTTGGAAAGAGATAAACCAATACTGTATTGATTCGTCTTTCCAACAATTTATTGGGATTGTTTTGCTATGCTCATGAGTACATTTCATCTACAATAACGTGTTAAAGCCTCTATGCTCAACAGATGTTGAATAGCATTTACTAATATTGAGCTGTTAGACACTAAAAACATTACCAATGTGAAATATACTTGGAAACCGACTTAGTTAGACTTAGAATATGTTGTTGTATGTAAGCATATATTTTGCCAAAAAGTCATGTTTTTTCCAGGAGAAATCTAGCTATGTCAAGCAGGTTTCCTGTAATACCTGGAATTTTTTAGTAACTATAAATGCATTGACTGAGGGTGTAAAGGAAGCTCTCTGCTTTGTGGCATGAGTCAGTTTTGCTCAGTGGTCCTTGAGAATTGCGAGACAGCGAGATGTGGAAGACCTCACAGTAATGGGATAAAAAGAATCCAGGGTAGAGTGAAAGACAGAAAGAAGAGAGCATTGGAGTGAGTTACCTGTTATAGTGATTGCAAAAGGAGAGAGGGAAGAGGACTGATGAGGGATGGCAATGAGAGTAGGTGAGTTCGAGAGCAGGTAAATGTATATGAAGTACCTGAGTTGACGAGAATGGAAAGGACGGATCAGGCAAGCGAAAGGGACACCAATCAACACCTCCTGATTGCTTCAGGTTTCCCAGCGGGGAGATCGATCTGCGTGGAAGGGGAGGGAATAAGGGTAGGAGGATGGAAAGATAACTGCTCCAGACACACGTCAAAGAATACAAAGAAGTGTCATATCGTTCACCAACTCTCCATCTCTCTGTAGGCCACTTGGGAACGAGCCAGGATGGCGCGGGGGTTCGATTATCAACTTGGTTAGGTTGTTTTGGACAGCAAATGAATGGCCTGACACTCCTGTCCCAAATGCATGTACTAATCAATCTGTCCACCCATCAATCACTCAGTGTTTGTGTATGTAACTCATTACTTGAACCAAATACAATTCAAAGCAGTAAAGTGAAAGCATTGGAGAATGACTGTGTGACAAAATTGACTTACACTTTAGTCACATCACCATAGAGATGGTAGCTTTACTAAAATTCTTACATGGTCAGTACCATGGGGCTCTGTGAATACAATCATATTTGTTTTGTTTCACTGCATACTCGTCCTGCCCATCCTCTTTTCTGTCATGTGTTACCGATAAACCCATAATTATAGCGCTGTGTCACAGTGTATGGTATTTTATGATGTGCAGGAAAACTTACATTACATATTCATTTAGTAATTTAAAAGTTACAATTTATTGGGGAAAGGGAAGGGGACCAAAGATTGGGAAGTTCCAGTTCGAGGCCTGTTTAATACTTAGGAGAAACACCCCACTTTGGGGTGACATCCACAAGTAGCCCAAGCTGACCACTCTCAGTTCTTGCTATCTTGGTACTAACATGTACTGTAAAGCTATAGAATCCAAAAGATCCAAAAGCAGCTAAGAGTTTGACTGCTTCTTTCATTCAAAGGACAGAGACATGCCTACAAGTGCTTCTTAATCAAAGTTCAGTCATTCATACCAAGAGTGTTTGCAATAAAGAGGAAGGATTGACCCAGTTATGTGTACCTGCTGACTACCATGTCTTGGACTCATCGAGAGGTACTCAATCTACGTCGCTGCTTAGAGCAACGAAACTGTATCTCCCAAACACATCCTGTCTGCATTCCTACCTTTGGCTCCTTGTTCTGCTTGGGACTTCTAATCACAAAGACAAGGCTGTAATTTGAAATAAACCAGCCATGGCCGAGTCATGTTCATGTTCAACCGACCCTAACATGATGGAAATCAATGTCCTCTAGACCACCCTCACCTTCTGAGTCTGTCTTCCTTTCTGTCATTCCTCCCATCACCTCCGTCTGCTCTTCTCAAGGTTGCTAATGAATTATGAATCTCTTCGATTCATATCCCCATCAAAGTCCTACATCCCTCCAGCTTCAATAGCTCACAGTGGCTCACCTCACTTTCATTTAGAGCGATCACAGTGAAGTCAAGGAAAACAAAAGTTACCTTATTGTTGTATTTTCTCCCTGCTGACATTTAGTATATAAAGATGCAGATAATAGAGCGAGTCACCGGGAAATCTGAATGGAGTGTGTCGGCCTCAAAAAGGAGACTGAGGTTGAAGAGCCATGTTTATTGACTTCCAGAAAACAATCAGGGTTCATATTCATGAGCATTATTGAACATGTTTAAACAGGAGCCTCACAATTTCACAATGCCTTCTCTGGTGATGATAATTAACCAACCCTCCTTGTTCTTGTCTTAACATGTTTTCACAGCAGTGACTTTGGCTTTCAAGATTAGGTGTTTGTGTGGGGGGTTTTTTTGTGCATAAAGAATTAATTTTTCAAAATGATGATATTTTTAGTATTTATCATTCGACTCTATTGCTTTCAAAATAAAGAGATTCCGCACTTTTAAAGCATCAGTATGCTCCAACTAAACTGCTTGTCCACTGGTCAAACAACATCTGAATTCCCCTCCCTGCACACCTTTTTGATGTGCAAATCGGGAGCACCTAACTGCCAACTCTCTTTTCACTCTCAGACTGTATTCTCATTCTTCACACAATTACTTGTGTCACTTTTAATGCGTACACCAAGAATGCTTGCAAGGAGAGGCTTTCCAGAAGTGTGTGCATCATCACCATTTGTACAGTTTCTTGTGCTCCTCTCCATGAATGCTGGCTTTGTAGCCTACCTTCAAGTGTGGATATTCATAATGAATTTGAACTTGCTTTTAGACATGGTTGGACTTTGTACACCCTAGTTCATTTGAAGCACACAGAGGCCTTAAAAGTGTTTTTATTTAGTCCACCACAGGAATGGTGATCATATCACACACTGTATTCATATGACAGCATGAATTTGAAACCACGTCTGATGTCCAGTGCGGTCCCACTTTAGACCTCTCAACATGAGGTCTTTACACAACATGTCTTCAAAGTAATAGGTTCACACTTGCCAGCGAATATGTATTAAGAATATTTATTTTTATGACCTTTTCTGCCTTTGTACCCAAGGAAGAATAGCTGTTACCATGGTAAGAACTAATGGATCATGATAAACTCAATAAACCTTTTAAGTCTTAGTTGATCTGTATGAATTAGAGGTCCACTTATAGCTTTAAAAGACAGTTGATGTCATAGGTAGGTTCATGGAGTTCATCCAGATTTATATCACCTCCTCTAGATTCACATTGAGCCATTCAACATGATGAGATCCATGGAAAATATATATCAATTCCTTTTACTGTAAATAATATCCCTCTCACAAAGAGTTATTGATGGAGGAGGAAAAATCCTCAGAAGTAATTTCCCATCAGGAATACTAACTTCTGTGAACCAGTGCTGTGAAAAGAGTTGCTGATTTTTTGTTTAACTTCAGTTTGAGAACAAAGCTTAAACTTTGCCCTCAGCGGCTGAGCTCCTCACAAACAGAGGAGCAGAGGAAAGTGATTTCATTTGCCATTCAGTGGACAGTGTGTGTGCATGTTTATGTGCAGGTGTGTGGGTGTTTGTTTGTGTTAATTTTAATGATATAAGAAATGGAAGGACGGCTAAATGAAAGCTGTGTAAAAGGTCAACTTTGCATATATGTGTGTGTGTGTGTGTGTGTGTGTGTGTGTGTGTGTGTGTGTGTGTGTGTGTGTGTGTGTGTGTTTCAATTTTCATTATTGCTCCCATCTCTCTCTCTCTCTGTCGCTCACTCGCTTTCTGTTTCTCATGCTCGTGCTTTGCAATTATAACCTCCATTAATTATGAATCGGGCCCCGGATGAACGGGGAGAATCTGCTGCCACTGTCGATCCAGCCAGGCGGCAGAGAAACCTGGCAAACTCTTGAGCAGTTGACGTCGCCTACGGAAGCACTGCGTTTTAATTTTCCATTTATTAATTCAGGTCGCTACGGGTAAGAGTGGGGAATGGAGAGGTGGCGGGAAGGAGGAAGGTGCTGGAGGGACGGTATACAGCTATAATTATCCCACATTATTAGTAATGATAATGATATTGCTGAGAGAGTGGAATTTGTTTGCCCCTCAGCCTTACCCACTGCTTCATTAGGAACGTGGAGTGATGAATTAATGAAAAACTTTCCACTGACTGGCTGGTTGATCGGCATATGACATGCGCGTTCTCTCTCCCTCACACTCTCTTCCTCGCCATCTTTCTTTCTCTCGTTCACTGGCAAAATAGCATCACAGAGACCCACTTTCAAGGGATTGAATACAGGAAAGAGGTGTAATCAACAATATTGAAGCAAAGTGCTGTACTTCAATTCACCAATGAAGAGTAGTTGTGTGTTCTTCCACAAGGTGACTGCTTCATAATCAAGGCAGAGAGTGCAGACAGGTCAGGGTGGGACACACCCTGCACTATCTGTCAAAATTTCATCACTGTTCACTGCGAACAGACACTATATCACCTCAAGTCACCCTAAACAGCGCTGTGTGACTTGTCAAATTGAGAAAGTCTTGTGGAGATGTTTATTACAGAGAAATTGATGTCTATCATGAAAATACCAATGAGAGACACGTTTTTTAAAATGCGTCTCAGGTTGAAAAGGATGGCTATTTTGGAGAACTGAAAACGATCTGCAACAAGTTAAGCTTTAATGTTTCCAAGAGTCGACAAGAGAAAGAGTTTTCAGGTCAAAATGTTTTCTAATGAACAGTATAACATCCTGTTAGATTCAGAAAGCGCAATTTGAAAAATTAGCTGGATTTTTTTCCTCTGATGTACCTCGTCTGAAACACTTTGTTTTGCCGACCAAGCTCTCTAACCCCATGAGTGTTGAGTCAACATTGTTCAGCACCGGCCCGTCTTGTTCTGTTCTTTGTGAACCTGATGAAGCTTCTCTTAATGAGACACCACTATGTGTCGGCTTCTAAACTCTTTATTTCTTAGAGGTGTTTTACCCATTCTGGCAGGTCCTCTTATTAACCGACATGTTCTCTTTATTCCACTCTGCTCGTCCGTCTGTCTCATATCCTGACCGCCTCTCCCTGTCTGTCTCCCTCCTGAGGCCAACCATGTTGCTACATGTTGTTGTCATCTCTAAAACGACACCTAAGAACCCTTGTACTCTCCATTGGCCTGCAATGACAGATTGGATGCTAGCAAGTCAAGTCGATGAAAGCAATTAGCACATCGAGGGGCTCTGTGTTGTTGCATGTCACTTTGCTTATCTAGTTAGAGCTCCATCATGCCAGGACAAAGGAGTCCTTCATATTTCAGAGGGTTGAACGTACGTGTGTGTGTGTGTGTGTGTGTGTGTGTGTAGATATACTGCGCTTAAAGATAGCTCTTATCTAATCTATCGACCACTCATTCACCCATTCTCACACACATTCACACACCCACACTCAAGGACACTTTGACACACTCTCTGGAGGAGCAGGGAATCGAACCAGGAACCTTCAAATTACTAGACAACCCCTCTACCACTTAAGCCATGCTGCGTGTGTCTTGTGTGTGTCTGTGTCCGTTCCAAAGGTAAATAAAAACAGGCTTTGTTTTTTTTCTTTTTTTGTCAGCTATTGCCAAAATCATCTTGACTTGTGGAGTTTACAGGAGAGGTGGAAGAAGTACTCTTACCCTTTCCTTACAAGTTCAAATACAACAATGTAAAACTACTCTGTTATAAGTAATTATCTTGCATTCAACCTCACACTAAAGTATGAGCCCCTGTGAGTGATGTATTATTACACATGCATGAGCGTGTAAGTACACGCTACTGTATTAGCTGGTTGAGGTGGAGCTAATTTAGTCAGGTGGCTCCCAACCTAGGGATTGGCCCCCCGCCACAGGGTCACGAGATAAATCTGTGGAGTCATGACGCGATTAATGGCAGTGGAAAGACGGAAAAACACATAAATTTGAGGAAGTCCACTGGACTAAAGTACCTAACAGTATATAAAATTGATAACACTGGCTACAACAGTAAAAAGCAGCCTACACACTGATGCATCAGTATTAATGATCAAATACTGTAATAACATGCCATTTTCTGCAGAAGTACCTTTATTTTTGATACTTAAAGTATGTTTAGATGTTAACACTTCTGTACTTCAACTTAAGTAGGATTTTGAATGCAGGACTTTTCCTTATAATTCAGGTTGTTACAGTGTTGGATTGGTACTTTTACTTAAATAAAGGAAATAAATAGCTGGCAGATAGTGGATAAAAAAGGACACTACTTTTCTCTGAATTGTAGTGAAGCAGAATCAGAAAGTAACATAACACTGAAATACATGTGCAAAGTTCAAGTACCTAAAAAGTACATGAATCAATGTATTGAGTTACCTTACACGACTGGTTTAAAGACACTATTCATACATACCCTTATTTTCAGATGCAACAACAACACATGCACACAAAGACATATTCAAATTGTTCAAGGTGTGATCCTCTGTGCTGTTAGGCTGTGGTAGAACGCAGTGCTGGATACAATAACAATTAGCAAGTCTAATGCCGCATCGACTGCCTTTGCCTCCTTTGGTTGGCTCAGCACCCTCTCCCTCCTTTCAGCATGCTTTGTTCAACATCACAAAACACCACGGTGAAGCGATCCATACAGTGAGGTCAACAATCTTTGCCACGGTGTCAGGTCACAACACAGGAAGTGTTTCATCCTAACCTGTTGCGGATTAAGGGCGCTCATCTGGCAGTGCACAAGATTAACGGATGTTGTCACAGGCCATCGCCGACAGATGGCAAGGCTATCATTAGCATCTTAATCATCGTGGTTATCTGCTGCTGATAGCCGTCACAGCAGCCTAGCGCTGAATAGCCATCTGATCTTTTCACCTACAGGGTCACACAGTTCCAATACCGGAAATCATTTTGGAGGCAGGAAATAAAATACATATCATCTATCACACGTTGGCATTGGTTGATGTGTTGTTTGTAATTGGGGCCCTGCTGTGTATATTTAGGGGAAACTGCGCACACTGTAATGTAGTAGCAAGACAGCAGCAGAGGTTATCTAAACAAGGTTGATGCTAGCACACAGTGTAATCCTATGAAACATGCCTGTCAAGTCATCTTATCAGCACTGACATACCATTCACACAACACCTAATCCTGCTTATGTGCTAATGGAAATTTGGATGTACACTGTATTGGTGCAAACTCCCTAAAGAAAACAACAATATTAAAATGGTTTAATGCTCTCATCTTTTTCTCTCTCTGACGCACACAAACATACATACACAGACACACACATACCACCTCCAGTTACAGTCGAAGAGTGATATTATTAAATTTATTTTTTTTTTTTTTTTGCTCTTATCGGCCTTTCCACAGACACCCTGTTTTGCCCTAACAGGAAAACAATGACAGCACAAAAGCTTTTGTTAGGATGAGTACCCAGCATTTCTACCTCCACCACCCATCCATCCCCCAAAAAACAACCCACACTGTGTTCACACCTCCCCAATACTATCTCAGTCTTGTCTCACTTCCATTGGGCCTCCCTCCCCCGCTTGCCTGTTCAGCCTGCTTTTGGCAGCACGTCCATGGCGACATGTTTTTCTTGTTTTCTTCAACACGGTCAAGATGCGCTCAAGATTCGCTTATCCTAAGATAGGAAGGGTGGGGGGTAGAGGACATGAGAGGGAGGAAAGGAGGTATGGAGCAGGAGAGGCAGGAAGTAGGGCAGTGCTGTGTAATTTGCCCATCATTATCAGATGCTGTTAACATGGTGACTTCAGCAGGATGGCGAGAAAGAGATCGATGTGCAGATTGTATGTATTGTCTACACTGTGTGAGCTGAGGTTCTTGCAGCTTAAACAAGAAACAGCTCATAATGTCGTCACACACATTTTGCATGATTCAGGACTGAAAGCATTCGTACATACAATTTCTGATGCTTCTGTCTCTATCGCCCCCAAACACACACTTCGTCAGCCTCCTTTTCCATTAATACCACAATCGCCACAAACACCACCTTCGTCATTTTCTACCGTCCAACTGCACCTTCCCTAGCATGGACGCTGTCATTAAAACATGATTAATTTCCTCTGAGCAGCTATTACAAACCTTAATCTTCCTCGCAGCACCCATTGTAGGAACACACCGTGCTAATATCATTCCCGCCTCACATACATGCACACCCACACACACAATTACACCATGAATTATAGAATTGAGCGATAGCAAACTTTCATTATTATATGGGAAACCTAGACCTTTAGGAAGAAAGGTGTGTGCGTGTGTGTGTGTGTGTGTGTGTGTCAGTGTCTGATTGAAACATTAGCCTGAGACCATCAGATAAAACAGGATGTGTGTTTATGTGTTTCTGTGTCTCCTTTGTGTGTGTGTGTGTGTGTGTGTGTGTGTGTGTGTGTGTGTGTGTGTGTGTGTGTGTGTGTGTGTGTGTGTGTGTGTGTGTGTGTGTGTGTTTGTGTGTGTGTGTGTATGCCCCCCCTCATGAATATGGTAAATGTGTAATCCCTGCCAATGGCCAGGATAAAGGGCCGTGTGTGAATAAACTTTCTATAATTACAAGCTGCAATTAAATCACCACAACCAATCTGCTACCATTCAGTCCCAAGGCTTGAACACACATTCTTAGACACTTGCAAACACATATCTCACACACATATTAACCGATCAGCCACAGCATTAAAACCAGTTACCAGTTTTAATTTTGTGGCTGAATGATGATATACAGTATATACAGCGGGGTCCGAAAGTCTGAGACCAATTACTAGTTCAAGTGAATATATACATATAGATATATATATGTGTGTGTGTATACACTCTGTTGTCAATATATTAGGTGTAAAACTAGCTAAAACAACTATCCTGCAATAAATCTGACCTTCATCGACCTCAAGTTTTCAATATTCAGTTTTTGTTTGTCTGCGTTAAAGAGGTGTTGATTCAACTGTGTGATCATTCTGGAAGATGTAGTTTGTGGTGCTGGTGAACTGTATTGCATTATTTTAACAGATGTTCCTATTATTTTGTCCACCCCATTCAAATCAATGAGGGGAGGCTAAACAACAGACACTCCAAACACTCCTGGTCAGTGTTTTCTGGGTGCCTGATTATTTCTTTTTCTTATGTTGTGTTCTTTTGCTAAATACGCTACTCTGCTGCGAGATTGAAAATGCAGCAACATGTTGATTGTTTGCTCTCAGTTCTTGCTCTCTGTCTACTCCAATGTCTATTAATCTTGCCTCTTCTCTTTCTGTCTCAGATTTTGCTGTCCCCGCTTCTGTTTCCATCCCCTCCACTTCTCCCGCTCGTTTCTCGCCCCCGGTCTCGTTGCGGACCAATCAATCCCATATTCTATCTTTAATGTGGTCTATCATAATTTTCTCATTATAATCAGAGTGATTGGATTCTGGGAGTAAATGAGGGATTCTGAGAGGTAATTAGCAGACTAATAACTCCAAGTTCTGACATGCTGAAATAAGAGACGGATGGATGGACTTTGAATCTCTCATCTGAGTGGATGAGTGGAAGAAGAGGGAGGGGGAGGGGGGAAATCAGCCTCTTCTGGAAGCGCTCTGCACAGATTCATCAGTAGCAAGTCCAATATTATTCAGTAGAAGTGTGAGTGGATATATTTGTATAACATGAGGCACGTTTGTCTGAATGTTTAATTCTTCTTCTGGAGTTTCTGTTTTAAATAAAGCTGGGAGCAGACTTAAATATTACTTACAAAGATGTATGATTTCCACGACAGGATGACAGGTCAACCTTGCTTCCTAGAAATTACATCTATATTCTTATATTTAGTTCTTAGGAGATCTAATTCTGTATGGATTATATTTTTTCCAGAGAGGGAAATGCAATGTTATTGTACCACATGCAAAACCAAAGTGCGAGTCCTACAAGTGGTTAGAATTAGGCAACAAAAGCACTTTGGTTGTGTCAAGTGAATTTTTAATTCATAATCAAAACCACAATCTTTTCTTAACCTCAATATAATGTTGTGAATACCTAAACATAACCATAAAAAACCATGATCATGTTTTCATTGTGACATGTGGATAGAGTGGATATTGTAGTATGATATTTTTGTGTAATGCCAGTGAACATTTTGCAGATACAATACTGTAACTTGACATATAAGACCATTAAAAAGGTTTCTTTATTATGTTGCCAAAAATGCATTTTATAACAGGCCATTATGTAAATTAATAGTTTATAAACACAATTTCTAGGACACGGGGGTTGGACTGGTAGATTATGATTACAACTGCGTTGTGAGGCAACCCACCAAATCACTTCACATTCTTTCACTATTTTTGGAAAAGGGCAAGAAATGAAGAAGGCTACATTTAGACTAGATGGTGGACGTAGAGAAGTGGGCAGCATAAGATCTGCAGATGAGGTTTGTACACGTCATACGTGGAAGCTGAACTTCAGCTGCTCTTTGGCTCAGCGCTGAACCCTGCACGCTTAAAAGGACGCGCTTGTTGAGTCAAACGTCAGAACAGGGTTGCTTGGGACCTCGCCGACCAATTTCTGTGTAACAATTTTACAATATTCCAAAACAGGCGATATGGCAAGCATGTCGATTTTATGTAACAGTCGGCCAGGTGTGTGGAGGTGAGAAAAAGAGGCAGGTACTTCCAGAGAGTGCACAACCACGATTGCCCTGGAGAAAGTTTGCACCCTTATCCCTATTTATATGAGTCGTTGTGTTGAGAAACCCAAAAGATTCCGAATTTTTGGGCAGAGGTCAGGGAGTCTTTCCGGCTTGCCTTTGAATGGGCTAATCTGAAACTGTAGTTTGCCTTTAGTTGTGGCTGGACAACCCATCATATGCGTCACCACATTAAAAGACACCAGAAGTGGAAAACCATCTTCTTTTTTCCACAAAAATGCAAGCACACATTTGCCAGACGTGGCAGTGTAAATATTAGCATCTTTACCAGTGGCCAGCGTGCATTCATTATTGTCTCAACACATTAGTGCATGTTGCACCAAAGAGAGTGAACACTGTGGGTTGAGTGTATAATGGTACAGCATGATGCACACTTTTCCTCAGGCTTGTATAGCACCTGTTAAAGTCGTACGTGTCCATTGGCCTCAAGTGTGTGTGTCCTGGTCAGCGGAGCGCGTGATTAGCCAGCACTGCCGGCCATCCATCTTGGATGGTGGAGAGGACAGGAGGGGTTAGGTTGACAACAGACCTTGGTGGCCCGGCCCCCCTTTGTCTCCATCCACCTACTGACCACACACACACCGCACACACAGACACACACACACACACACACACACAGCAGCACCAAGCCTGCAGGTTAATGGCTTTGACTCCTGTCCACTCGATCTCTCTCTGTCTCCTGCTCCCTCTCTCTCCCTCTCTGTCATTTCATTAGTCAAATGTTTGCTCTCTCCATCTTAATCTCTCTCTCTTCTTCACCTCCATACACCCCCACGCCGCTTTCTCCCTTTGTGCCTTTCTTTTCCATTTCTCCTTTTGTTTCCTCTATTACCTTTCCATCTCCTCATTACCCTACCTCAGGTTTTCTTTCTCTCCCCCACTCTCTCCCCCTCTCTCTGTGTCTCTCTCCAGCTTACCTGGAGTGTGTGTGGCATATGAATGAGGGACGTGACAAAGTGCTGCCCTCAGCACAAACACTGCAAGGCATCCAGTGAATCAAATCTGTAGAATGTGGAGAGAAAGATGGGGAAAGAGATGAAGAGAGGGATGGTAGAAGAAAGGCTCTGTTCGTACTTGGCATTACCATGCGTCTTGGGTGATCCGATCACAAGTGGACAGCTCTTAAGTACGTCAGTTCACACCTGGCATTAGAATGCATTTTCACATGTGTCTCAAGTGATCACTTATCAGATCTCACCTCCCTGCTCTATATGCAAATAAACACGTACATCATTTCCATTTGCAAAGACCAAATGCATTGTTGTTTTTACCTGGCACGAGGCAGCAATGCACTTGCTGCACACACACCAAAAATAACACACACCAAAATAAAAAAGAATGCACGCTTACACATTCCATGCACTTCCTGTGCCTAGTCTTCCAGAAATTAAAAGAAGAAATCAAAACAGTACAGACTGGGTCTATTCCTTGGTGTGTTCCAGACAAACCAAATTGCCCAAGATGTTTGATGCACTCGTAATATATCTCTATGGGCTTTTCAGATGTCGTGGACAAAGCCAGCTTTGGCAATTTGAGAATGCGGAGGAGTACATACATCTGCTTATAAAGTGGACGTCAGTTGAGTAATCGATCCTACATTGTGGCCCAGAACACATTTGCATACGCATTGCTAAAAGAATGTTGCCCAGACCACCTCTGACTGTGGTCTGAGCAGTCGGACCTCAGTGCATCCTCAATGCGTCAGACTCATATTTTAGTTTACATTTATTATACAGTGCATTTAGAACAACAACAGTAATCTAAAAAAGTGAGTCAAACTGTGTTGCTACTTTCATGTTTTACAAGTTTTGTTAGTTATATTATTTGTTGTAAGTTGTACATTTACTTTTAAAAGCCTAAAAAGTTAATTTTGCTTCTCTTTACTGGTAAAAGTCGAGCTCTGACAGATCTACAGTTATGATAGTGTTATGTTTCATTTAACACGTAAATAATTACACTAAAAAGTTGTGAATTTAAGTTGGTGAAACTTGCAGGCACTGTACTGACACCTAACAAATCCTTTGTTAGGTCAGAGTAGCTCTAAAAGTCCAAAATGTTCAAACAAAGTGAGGAAAACTTAGACAAAGAGAACCAGTGTAGAGACTACTGGACCCTATTTCATCTAACATCTAGAAAGTGGTTGACAACAACATGTTGAAGAGGAACAAGGGCTCTGATAATTAAACAGAAATAATAAGAAGAAGGGAACGAATGAAAGGAGAGAAGGAGGAAAAATGACAAGGAGACAGACAGACAGGCCGTCATCCCTCTCATCATCTCTAGCAATGTTCTAGCTTTGCCCAGTTGCCAGGCAACTGAGCACTTGACAACAGTCGAGGATGATTTGATGTGGTTCTCCTGTTGCAGCAAGGAATCATGGGTAGCCACAGTCAAACAACCGTCACCCCAATACGCACACAAGGCCAGTATGAGGGCACTCATCTTTTACCAGAGTTGTGTGCCTTTTAGTGTATGTCAAGAATTACTATCCTCTCGCGGGGTCCGCACTCGCCGGTCCATTGGAATTCTACAACACCCACACAGAAGCACACACCAAAATAAAAAAAGAGTGCAGGCGCAGATATTCCATGTAACCCGGCTCAGCGATGCGGGTTTCTTTTGCTGTGTCAATTAAAAGGCGGTAGCAGTTCATCAGTGCAGCACGATTTTAATTCAGTTTAATTTAATGCAATGAAAAATTAAATATTTCTGTTGAAAATCTCTGTACATGAACTCTGTTGTTGGCTTTGGGGACTATTTTCATTAGTGCACCAAATGTGTGTTATTCCACAGCTGACAATCATCCCCCCAAAATGCACAATTTGCTCCTATTTTGGTCATCTCTGCTAAAAACTACAGTGGCCGTCTGTTTTTGAAAAAGGCTTTTTTTTTTTTTTCCAAATAAAAAGAATCTATTTGTGACCTGTTTTTAAAGCTCTACATTTTCACAAACAAATGGCCTGAGTCCAACAGGCAGGGTAGAGAATTTGGTAAAAATTGAGATATCACATTATTTGGGTTTTTTTGGTCTTTTCGGAGGATTTGTTGACAATAAGAAAAATGTAGAATAGTTCTGGCCTTATTTTTTTATTCTAATATTATCTATTTGAAAATATATAAGTATGTTGTAAAATGTATTGTAAGCCTGTAATATAGCTATAACATGGGTGATTTATGCTTTATAGATGTTGTAACATATAAGAAATGTCCAATATATAGAATAAATAGTGTGTCCTTGAAAGATCTCCAGCAGACGTATTAAGACGTATAAAAATGCTCTGTTTGGACTAATAATTTGTGTTTTATATGGTTTTCTTCACAAAGAGTTCAAATACATTGTTAAAAACAATTTAAATTACATTTTCTCCTTTTCCCTTACTGAAAAATCCGGAATCCAAGAATATGCAAATATTTCAAACGTATAATTACTGGACACAAAATGTCTCCTACTTTACTGAAAAGTCCACTCTCAGTGTATGTGCGTCTTAGGCTTCATAATTCCAGTCACGATGTGTAAGTTGCATACTGGACCTTGTGTGGCTCCCAACCTGATAGTGATGTCACTAAACCCTGCTTGTACATACGGTACACGTCTTAAACTCAGTTGTTGCACATTTTTTTTCCCTTTCCTGCCCTTACCTGTACTTTCTCACTCATACATATCATTACACTATTTGTATATCGATAGAAGTGTGATTATAGCATGAATGGAACCCAAAAGGAAAATACATGAGGCAACGGTGAGCACGTCGTCCTGAGAATTAATGCTCTTCTCCTCTGCAGTCGCCAGTCATTTACCAATATGTCAAACGTTCCTGACCTGTAATTTTTTTTGAACTGCTGGAATGCAGCGCTAAGATGCATCATTTCCTCCCCAAGTTTCATTCATTCGATGCTGTCTAAGTTATTGCATGTGACAGATGAATGGATAAACCAAAAGACAAATGAACTGAAAAACCAAAGTCGTCAAAGGGAATAAAAAACAAGGGCAAACAAAGGCAGACTGAGCATTTTTAACAATTTAATTTCACGTATATCGTTCTGTTTCATGTCTGCTGTTATATGTTACTTTTCGGATGTGCATGCTTGGCCTCTGTCATGTTGGCGGTAACTAATTGCAACAGAAAGGAAGTACTCTGTTATGGCTGCCTGCTCTGCTTAAGAGAAATAGCGCATTTGCAATAATGGGATAATACGGCTTTGATGAACTGTCAGCTGTCAACACCTCACTACTGAAAGAGATGACAGGGAAAATGTAGTTTTATTGGTGTGTGTTTGTGTGTGTGTGTGTGTGTACACGTGTGTGTGTTTGTGTGTGCGTGTTTGTGTGTGTGTGTGTGTTTGTGTGGCATTAATTTAGCAGAGCTTTGGAAGTACCCAGGCAGGCCAGTCTGTTAGCATAGCCGCTCTGCCACTACTTATTAATCAACCTGGCAGACAGACAGTGGTGGCACTGCCCCTCTGCCTGCCAAATAGGGAGCTGGCCTCACTCTGATAACTTTCAACACACTACACCCACTGCTCTGAGGCTGCCAAATTAGGAGCAACTCTGGCTAAGATAAGTTTAATAGTCCCATGCTGTGGGAGGTTGATAGACTGTGGCTCGCCTAAAAGAGTGATGGTTTTGGTTGGAGCTGTGGGATGGGGGTCAAGAAAAAAAAAAGCAAAGGTTGTGAGGAAGTAAGCAGAAGAAACCAGAAGAATTGTTTCTAGTTTATCCAGGAAGACTTCAACCTGCATGTACGCTGTGCTTAGAACAAAACTTGGCCCAGGCTGGAAGCAGGTGGCAGGTGGGCTGAATGTCAGTGTAAATTAAAAGTGGAGCAGTTTCTGCGTCAGCAGGAAAAAGAGGATGCTTATTTACAATCTTCATTCATGTGGCAGTCCAGCATAAGCACCGTCACTGCCAGTCTTTGTTGGCAAAACCTCCACTAGGCATAAAAAAGCAAATTGATCGGCCAAACTGTGGCTTTGGACGGGTCAGAAGATTTAATCCCTCTTCTCTGTGCTGAAGTGTAAATAATTGTCAAAACCTCGAGTGCAGCAGAGTGGAGTCTGTAAGTGCATTTTTGTTCATTTGGTTCTTTTATGGTCTGCTAAACTTAAAGACTTCATAGCTTGGTTTCTGATGAATGTTTTGCTGCGGTTTAAAATCATCTGAATAATGGACATTTCTGGTGTACAGAACCATAAAATGTGTTACACAGTGAAGGGTTTCCAGGTTGGTTTCCACCTATTTATGTTGCTGTATGAATTATTTATAAAGGACTTGGACATCTTTCATATCAGCGTGTCTGTAAATTCACATTGACTTCTCTGTCCCACTGTCTTTCCCTTTCTGTCATGCCCTTTTTCACTACAGCACTTGGACTACACACTCTGTTCACACTACTTTGACTCTACGTCTTATTTCTAATGTTTCTTCACTCTGTCAGCTCTCTCTGTCTCTCCCTCCTTCCTCTCAGCTCTTGAGTAGAAGCAGAGTCTCTAACGCGGACATATTCTTTCTACACAAGACAAACAACAGAGTCACTTTGCACCAGCTTTAGCCATTAGTTTACTATGGAGAGACAGTGACAGTGATCATGCAGGAGACCACTAAGAGCTATCCACCACTTAGTTTATATACCTTGTCACTCTGAGTTTAAAGTATGAACCTAAGCCCTGGTTGCCGCTGACCTTTCAAGCATATCCAATAAGATTACAGAAGACTGAGAAACATACACAAAGCAAGTATCTTAGAATTGCCAGAAATATAGTCAAGCCCCATTAGCACAGACTGCACTTTGGTGTCTTAGTTTAGAATTGAAGGTCACGTGACCAAGTACGACTCTTCCCAAGGTGTGTTTCTTCTGCTATTCGTGCAAGAAGAATTGTACTTTGTTGTTGTTTTTTTAAATAATGGGTTGTGTAATGACTTTTTAATTTAATGACTTTGTATTTGAACTTTAACATTGTTTTTTCCATAATGAACTGAATCGAGTGTTAACTTTTGACAGTTTTGTTTTTCATTTGGACTTGGAAAAAACAGACTCACGCAGAGTTATTCTTGCTTATGAAAATTAATACAACTTTTTCTTATTCAAAAAATACACATTATATTGGAGTTTGAAAAAGAGAACTTGAGTTGGCCTTGCCCTGATTTGCCGAGATATTGGCGTCTATGAGCAGAGTAATATATGCATCATTAGTGCTGGTTGTCATTTATCTGGCTTAAATGTCTTAATACCTTCTGCCAGGACAATACCTGGCTGGAAAAATAATAGACAACAAACCATTAAATAAGGAAGAGCTGCAAAACAATGACAAAAATGCACTGTCAGAAATTATTCTGTTTCACTTTATTAAGTATTACGACCCATAAGAACAGATATATATAAATATATATATATAAAATAAAACAGCTTTAGAAGATCCATATGGAAAATCCATTGATACGAGTTTAATTAAATAAGAGTTACAAAACAATGACAAAAATGCACTGTCAGAAATTATTATGTGTTTCACTTTATCAAGTATTATGACCCATAAGAATATATATATATATATATATATATATATATATATATATATATATATATATATAATATAAAATAAAACCGCTCTTGAAGACCCATATGGAACATCCATTGATACCATTTAATAAAATGTGCAAGTGTCAGAGACATGACATGAATTAGGAAGAGCTTCCTGGTTTGATTTCTTTTTCTACTGTAAACAAAGCTAAGGACTAGCAATCAATTCCAAGTATTACTAGAACTGTGCTTTGTCTCAGGCTGAAGGCTCTCACCATTTTAAACACTCGTGCTTTCCAAGTTTTTGAGACTTCATTTAAAAAAAAATTATCTTCATTTTTAGTGAAAGCATTTCATTTCCTGACTGCAAAATCCAGCATACTGAACACAGCATACAACTGGTTTGGATTGTTAAGGCTGATTGGTGTGTGATTTACAGTGTTGCAGACACGTCTCACGTACAGGCAGCCTCGCAGTTGAGTCTGGCTCACAGATCAGAAGAGAGGCATGATGGACAGTGAAACAAAGAAAGCGGAGAGGAGACGAAAGTTCTGAAAGTTCCATCAACACATAGGCTTGTTCAGGCACAGCTGGTGGAATTGGAGAGAGGAAAGACTAGATAACAGAGAGAGAGTGGTGAAAATTTACAGGAAGAGATACACACGGCCTGTTGAGGTACACGACGTACTGCTACCTGACAGGTGCGTTCTCCTTGTGCCTGTTCTACCTGTTGGGTCTTTAGCTCTTTCCCTTGTAGTCTAGTCTGCTTTTCTTTGAATTTTCTGCTGATGAGTTTTGTTTGTATAGGTCCCTCTCCTCTTTGTCTGTTAAGACATGGTGACCATTGCTGCTCATGATAACTTACTGGTTCTGATTTATCAGCATAGTGTAAGACGAAGTGCCATTTTCATGATCGTTTCTAAGCTATGTGTGGGATTCATCACTGTGCACTCAAACCTGAAAATACACAACTGACCATGCTTAAACACTGCGGTTTATGGTCGGAAAAGAAATATGTAAAAGAAATGCCATTCACCAGATGGTGAAAATGGAGGACTATTTACTTAATTGTTATAGACTCCTGGGCTAGTAATTGTTTATACTTGGTGTTTATCAAATTCATAAACACATTTAAGTATAATTGAAAGCTTGACAGTTACATAAATTAGACAGTATAAATCAAGGTTGCAGGTCAGCAGACAAGAAATGTAAATGGTAACAGTTTGATTATGACTTGCACAAAATGCAGATTCAGGACTTGGCACATGCTTACATTGTATAGGAAGTACATTTTTAAAGTGATACAGACACTACGTGATGATACTGCTTGTGCAGAAAGTCTCCGTTTGTTCTCTCTGTAAATTCTAAATTGTGCTGGTATGAGTGACTTTGGTACTTTGGTACAAATTGTTGATAAATCAAGGCCCGGCGGTTTGAGGCAGCATATGTTACAGATTTCCTAGACTGGCTTTACCTCACAAGACAGATGAGTTTTGTGAGCTGATCGTTTTGTGGTACGAGTGTGGCCTTCCACTGAGTCATAAGTTTGACGAACAGCGTTATCTGGCTTTGCACATTGGAGCGTGTTTTCCATTTGTATGTGATGGTGTGAAAAGAGAAAAACACCAGCTCTGACAGATACCTGGTTGTCTTTTATTACACTCTGAAATAGTAGAAAAGTAGCCCAGTAGCCTTGGGCTTCTGGTTCATAGCCAACACTGTTATACACCACCAATCTATGTCACCAACCATGTGCCATCTGTCAATGTGATGGCGTCAACCTTTCATAGTCCTAGTAAGCTTTTAGTATTCAGTACTGGAATGTAACTAATTACATTAACTCAAGTAGTGTCCTTAAGTACAGTTTTGAAGTATTTGTACTTTACCTGAGTATTTCCATCCTCTATACTTGTACTCCACTAAATTTCATAGGCAGATATTGTAGTTTTTACTCCAGTACATTTATTCTACAGCTATAGTTACTTAGCACACAATCAGTGCATTAAATACAAGGTATGATCAATCTACCCCACAGTATATAAAGCAGCTCCATCTCAACCTGCTACAAAATTCAAAGGCTTCTTACACAGTAATGCATTAGTATTAACTATCCAATAATATAATGGTGTAACACTTACAGTACAGGGGCAATTTTCAGCATAATAGATACTTTAAATTTTGATACTTAAGTACATTTTGCTGATAATATATCTGTACTTTTGACTGCAAAATATTTTGAACACAGGTCTTGGAACCTTGTAATGGAGTACTTTTACATTGGGTTATTATTATTTCTACTTTAGCAATGTATCTGAATACTACTTCTACCACAAATATTTTTATAGATAAGGCTGTTGGAGCTGGGAAAGACATTGTGGCTTGAATAGTCAGAGTAGTCAGAGTTAAACTAAAATGATCATATATCCTTCATTATTCATTATTAATAAATCATATTTTTGTTCATATTATCGTTAATAAATAAAAGCTGTGAGGGAAAAACTGTTATGACGAGAAGACCATGTTTCTGTTAGAGCTATAAAAACACCAAATACCATGTGTTCCCAAAATGTCAACTTTCCATGAGCTCAGAAAACCAACCACTCTGTCTGCAGCATTGTAACAATGAATTCTTCAAATAATTCAATGGTATTTTAAGTGATTTATTTTTCTTAAGAGAGTTTTCTCCTCCAGTAAAGGAACACTGCTTCCTTCAGTTCATCTGAAAAATCAAAAGCACCAAAATTGAAGATACGTTGTTTTTCTTTGGACAGCGACATAGAGCACTGATACAGCTGTGTTTCCCCTTTAAGACCATCTGATCTATGTGCGTTTCATTGGTCGACCACGGTTTGAACCTGGGAGCAAATACTTTACATTGTAAATCCGGACCTGCACAACTCGTCAAACACACACACACAAATACACACAACACGTGTAGAGAAGGTAGTGCACAATTTTTGCAGAACATTGTTTATCCAAATTTTTTACCCAATATGCATGCACGTGAAAGGTCAAAATAATCAAAAGCTGTGTGTGTGTGTGTGTGTGTGTGTGTGTGTGTGTGTGTGTGTGTGTGTGTGTGTGTGTGTGTGTGTGTGTGTGTGTGTTTGGATGAGCGATCTTGGAAATCGTCCTCCATACGCTTATGTGGCAGGACTCAGACTGGTTTCTTTATGCGATGGATATAAATCTCAGAATTCCCTTTTTCACACACACAAACACACACAGGCTCGTGTCATCCGCACTTTTGATGAGAAGCGGTCTTATCTGACAATAACCTTCCAGTACCGAAGGCGTTCGGCATAACTGCCATCTTCCCCATCAGAATGAAATGCATTTTATCATATCATTTGCATATTTTAATTACACTGCCATGGAAGGGGAAAACATCAGACATCTCGATGAATTCATCATGTAAATACATGTGTGTACAAGTGTGTGTTTGTGAGTGAGAATGAGATATATATACTAGTTAGTAATTCCCTCTGGCAAACGGAGAATTTTTGGGAGATTTTTGCGACTGATGATGACAAACGGTCAAATAAAATGGTTTTGAACAAGCGTGAACTGTGCCTGACGACCAGAACCCAATCTCTGCTTTACTGTACCATGCAGGCTATACTCAGTGCCACACAAGCTGAGTGCAGCGTGAGGAGGAGTCGCAGTATCTAGGCCAACCCAGCATGGGCTCTGTTTGAAATATTGCAGCATTTTGCCAGCGCGTAGTGGAGTAGCAGAGGTCTACTTTTAGCTTCAGAGATGCACAGACACAACAGCCATTCATTGCACTATAACAGCTGTGGGAGGATAAAACATGAGGAGAAGATGGTGGTGCACGCGTACGTTCACCGATAGACTCACACACATACACACACCATATATGCACGTAAACATACAAATAGAACACCCATATACTATGCATACAAGCAGACTCAGATGCTCTCAGCCACACAAACACTCACATTCACACACACCTACGGACCCACAGTGAGTGTTTATCCATTTATTTTTGTTGTTTGTTTTGCTCAGTAAATCCTAACCACCGCACAGCTGCTGCTGCTGGAGCAGGCACGGACGGCAGTTTGGGGATTCATTAGCTCTTGTTTTCCTCCCTTTAGCCCCCCCCCCACCCCACCTCTTTTATTTTCCCTCCATCCCTCTATCCCTGCTCAGGAGCGAAAACGTTTTATTTGGGCTGGTCCAAGATACTGGTTTTGAAGAGCTGATTTTGGCACTTTTAGGGTTTTTGGTTTTTTGTTTTCTTTTTACTTTTGTTTTTGACTACACGTCAAAGTCAAGTTTACTCATCACGTTTGAGGTCTAATAAGTCTGTGTAACACCTATACAAAGTGTTCTGAGGCTCCAGAGGAGCTCAAGTCTGAGAAAATGACCCCAGTGATATCATCTGTGTTATCTCAGCTAGGCTTGAATAGTACAGAATTTTAACTGAAGGGAGGATGGAGGAGGGAAGGCCTTACAAAAGATGCCATTAAGTTGCATTATGGGAAGGATAGGACCGAGTGTTTTTGGACCCATACTAGGGATTAAAAGTCAGGATATCTTAGCCTCTGCTGCTTCAACCTTAATCATTCTTTTTAAAATCTCCACCCTTTAAAAGTCAGATATTGGCCAGGCAGCGGTAAAAGAATGGAGAATCTTTGGCTGCTGAACATGTTTTATTATTTTCAGTTCTGATACCTGGTACACTTTCACAATGGGATCATTTTCCAGCCAAACTATTTGAAAAGAATTATTTTTGGAAAAACATGATACTTGTACCCCAGGTACCTTTTCCGCTGGGGAATATGGAAGGACTGTGGGACAGCTCGGCTGACCATGATTTGGTTAAAAAATATTTATTTTGTTGCATGTATATACGTATTTTGTGTTTAGGAGCTAAATTATTGCACAAAAAAGGAGTACTTATCGATTTGAGGCTTTTTTTCCCCTTTGCAGCTGCAATAGGTTGATTTTTACAGTGCACGCCTCCCACCGACCTGAGTCCGTTGCATAACTCTTAACACCACATGCTGTTGAAAAGCATGAAAGCAAGCATAGGGGTCTAAAATAAGAAGTCCAAATGCAAACTTGACCGAAACAAAAAGAAACACAGTATGAGTATGTCTTGTATGAAAACGATATTGTAACATACATATTACATACATTTTAAAGTTCAAATGAACACATTGAGACTATGACAGGTGATATCAATGAAAGGGTACTTAATGACTGTCTGATCACAGGAGGGGTTTAAGTCTTCTCAGTAGATGTCAAACACAGAAGAAAAAACAATTACACTAGCTTTGTACAATTGCTCTCCACACGCCCACACACATTACGCCATACATCTTGTCCGATCTAGCCCATGGCACCCCTATTTCACCCGCCATTACACTCTGACTGGATAGAACACCCCAGGGACAGTGACACTCAAGGGAGGCAAATGATGGATAAACAGGAGCGTGGGGAAGGAAGTAGGCCGTGGAAGAGATGGGGGGGAAAAACCAAAAAAAAGGACACAAAGAGGTGAGGGCTTTTATATTCTGAGCACCCACACTCACATGGAAAGGGTCATGATGGGAGTGTGTCATCAGGCCAGTGAGCTATTGTTCTTTAGGGCTGTAAAAGTGTTCACAGGGCAACAAAACCTGATCGATAGACACACACCACTACTCTATAAAGACTCTAGTTAAAGTAGGAGAGTGAAATAGATACCGATTCTTCTTCTTGTCCCTCTGGACACACACACACCTGACAATCTATCATCTCACTTCCTCTTGCTGTGTTTGTCCCTTTGTGACTCATTCTGACTCTGTTGTTCACTCTCATCCTTCTCCCTCGCTGTCATCCTCTCTCTGCTTATGAGTGTGTGTGAGTGTGTTCTACATTCCTCTGACACACTTGGACTAGCCTGTGACGAAAACAAGAGCGATGACACTCCTCCACTCTAAAACCTCAAACACACACATAAACATGCATGTGCAGATTCAGGCTCTGAGAAAGACTCACTCGTAGTCTGCTGGGAGCTGGCCTGGTTTCTCTTTCACAAGCATCCTCGCTTACACAAACACACACACACACACACACACACTTCCTGTATTGCTGTTGCGGTATCTCTGTGTTGTTGTACCACCCTAACACAGAGCATACAGTTTGACAACACACAGCTTGAGACGACATCAAAAGTAATTGATAGAAGCACACAAACACACACACACACACACACACACACACACCCACACACTCACAATTGGCCCTGCGACTTCCTCAAAGGATGAGCAAGAGAGTGACAGCAAGGCTTTAAAGACAATCCACTGACAGTGCACCCACTAACCTCCAAATACACACACACACACACACACACACACACACACACACACACACACACACACACACATAGGAGAGGACTTGAGAGGCTAGCAGCCTAAGCCCTAGACTAAACCCTAAAAGGTGGACAGATTGAACGACAGGGGACCATGGAGATAAAAGAATGAATGAAGGAAGAGATAAACCCGGGAAAGAAAGACAGAGGAAATAGTTCTGATTTTTTTTAAAATACGATTATTAATGTTTAAAATTTGAGACACCAAAACATTTCCTTTAAAGTTATACAGTAATTCTTACGATTTCAGGCTTGGTTGATTTGGTGCCGCCTGTGGTTACCTTGGTAACAGTAAGTTTGGTTTAATAGTAGAGCAAATACTCCTTGAGCAGCTAGGCGGCTTGTCAAAAAACAGCGCCGCCAAATACACCGCATTTCCCGTGAGTGCTTCACAATAAAAGCTACCCCGTGTTTCACAAGTTGAATGCCTTTAATGTGAATTGGCCACAGTAGGAAATGTTGGGTTAGCATGAGCTGTCACTTTATACAGCTCTGATACAGCATCAGGAGAGTGAACAGTTAGGCTGATATCAATGACATGAAATTAGACACAGTAACTCTGGATTACATGTATGCAGTTTTTCTTGTGAATTCCTCCTACACAGGCAGGTGATTTGATCCAGCTTGGGAAAGGCCGACTCTGCCACTAAAAATGAAAACAACTGTATATAGAGGTTATTACAAAATGTAAAACTGTTGAAGGGACATTGCTAAAAAAAAAAATTTAATGATTAACTGAGAGGATTCCTTTCATTAAAATACTGCTGTTGTGAAGTTATATTTTCCGCTAAACTTAAAGTCAGAGGTGAATGGTTGGGGAATGGTACAGATGAACCGATGTGGAAGATATTGGGGGTTCAAAAGGAGCAAGACAGTGGTTTAAAAAATACAGAAAAATATAGAAAAATGGGAAATAGCAAGAGAAAAAGAGAAAGAAGCCGTTTTCATATATGAACTCCAGACACACTGCCTGGTCATTGTCTGGAGTTGTCATAACACACATACAGCAAACAACCGGATATTGTCCATGTCAGATGCGCTCACACCTATCGGAAATACGCCGTTTGGTGAAGGCGAGGGATGGCACCTGGACAGAGCGTGCAGGAGGCAGGATAGAAACGTCATTAACACGCCCACTCGCTCGCTGTGAATTCTCCGGACAATGACCCGCTCTATTCACACATCAGCTCAATCGGTTATTACACAGACTTTATACTAGACAGCTGGCAGGGTTGAAGTCCGTTTAATGTCCGGTCCAACTGATTCCCGCATTTGTGTTCACACGTACAGCTCCTCCTGGTCAGGTCTAGGTAAGTTCAGGGTTGCAGGGCTTGTGTGAAAGGAGCTAGAGAGAGAGAGATTAGGCAGAGGAGCGGACTGCTTCTGACACTAAGCAGGTTTCCCCTTCATTCAGGTGATTGTTCACATCTCAAAATGTCACTGTGTTTCTGCTCAGGAAAGGGTTCGCATCACACACATCCACACAAATAGACACACACACACACACACACAGAGGGGTCCTGCCCAGTATGAGGGCATAAAATCTGAATAATTTCACAGATAATTTGGTTGTCACAGCCAGGCAATGGTAATAACAACTTTAGAGAGAGAGAGAGCACAAAGAGAAAGAGGGAGAGGAGCGGAGCAAATCACCCAAGGCCAATCGCTGTGTCTAAGCCTGAGTGGTGTTTGTGGAAAAAAGCCTCTTTTTAAGTGCGCTGAAGAAAAGAGGAATGTTTCTCATTTCCCCCTTTTCTCCTACTTCCAAATCCTTCTTCTCCTCCCTTGTGTCATTCAGCATGACCCTCTGGAAATTGCAAAACGTTTAGCATGGCAGCAGGATGATAGTGCGGACCGGCTTCCCCGTTGGTGTACAAACAGCAAAGCACGCTGCTGTAATTATAATAACGCACCACATTGCTCTGACATGTAGGTGGCTTGTATCACCTTTGGAAGAATAATCTCAATCTGAGATGTGTGTGTGTCATATCAAAAATGTGTTTGTCCTATACATTATTCAGGTGCTTCGAGCCGCCCACATCCGTTCATTTCTCTGGACGATGCGCACGCGCCTCTGACAATGATCACTACGTTGCCAAGAGCACACACTCACGCCGGGAGCTCTGGCACCCATGTCAACCTTTAACAATGAATGCACATGGGATATTGTCTGTCAGTAGCACCATTTTTTTTATCCAGCAGCCACTCTGTTCATACACAAACAATAATCACATGTATGGCTGCACACACACAACAAACCTGTACAAGCACACTGTTTCTGTAAGCATAATCTCAAGGCTCCCTGATGGCACATAAAAGGCACATAAAATAGCTGCCTCTTGGTGAACACAAGATAGATACACAAAAGTGTTTTTCTGTTTGCTCAAAATACAAAGGAAACTGGGCATGCATCGGGTCTGAGTGGGTGCTAGCATGTTTGAATGATTATACAGAGGCTTTGTGCTTATACATGTGTCCTGTTTACACATAAAAGTATGCATTTGCATTATTCCTCTGTCTTTGTGTGCATACATGTATACTTGTTACGTGCATCTGCTTCTGTGTGTGTTGAGAAGAGAGGGAGATGGCAGACTTCTCTGTAGTGTCAGTCTTTGATCAGTGTCCCTGTGTGTGTGTGTGTGTGTGTTTGTGTTTGTGTTTGTGTGTGTTTGTGAATATCTATATCTGTGTGTGTGTGTGTGTGTGTGTGTGTGTGTGTGTGTGTGTGTGTGTGTGTGTGTGTGTGTGTGTGCGAGCGCCAACCCCTGGTGTCTTGGAGGCAGATAAAACACTGTGCCTCTATCCGGGACTCACAGAACACCCACTATCCCTCTCTCTTTCTCCTTTACTCTCTCTCTCCCTCTTGCGCTCTCTGTCTCTCTCCCCCTTACCCCCTCTAACCACCCTTCCTTACCACAGCCATTTTAAAGGCTATTCATGCAGAGCTGCACTTTCATCGTGCATTGCGGCAATTTAACCAGCTCCTCTGTTTTTTTTCAAGCCTTTTATCAGATTATAAAGGAAAGGGAGGATGGGTGAAGTGGCCTGCTGTTGTACACTGACTCACAGTCAGATGGACGCAGCGTGAAGGTGCAGGAAAGACAACAGTCTCGGCTGTGACACGATAACTTTAGGATCCTGGATGTCTGCTGGCTCTGTGTAGCCCTCACACATGTGTGCTGTGCTGTCCCACCAGCCCAGCACACATTTTCATATTGTCCACCTTTAAATATTTTGACTTTTTATTAACACAGTTCCAGTATTTTGTATAAGAAACTACTCTGACATAGAAGTATTGCTATACATTGCATTAATTATCTTAATTAATGACCTCATTAGCATAATTGGTTATGTTCAATATATCATGGTGATTACAGTAGGGCATTAGACAGATTATTTGCCTCTTGTTTGCGCTTGGCTTAATTAATGCATCCAAACATGCGCTTTATTTGTGTGTATTTGTGATGTTTAAAGTGTCACTCTCAAAGATTTCAGTCCTGGTTGATTTGGCAGCACCTGTAGTTACTGGTGGTAACAGCAAATGTGGTTTAATAGTACAGGTCACAGAATTCTGGGGGCAGCAAGACAAACTATTGTGGTTTTAATAAAGAAGTCAGGCAGTAATTGGCCTTTTTCCATCATTCTGTGAGCAACCGTTATCTGATTTCACGCTGCACACGGCATCAGTCTGCGAACAGCAGGACACTGGGAGAGGAGCTGGTTACCACGCGATGTTGAAGGTGTGCAGCCTGTCGTCCGCAGCCCTTCATCTAACAGCTCGCCGTTGCTGCGCCTTCTTATTCCATTACCCCCTGCAGTATTTCAAACTGATCCGCTTTCCAAAAAGGCCAAAAATGACCACGGTCTTATTTCGTAGACACATTTTTGATGAGCAATAGCGGTAAGTGCTAAGCTCACTGACAGACACGTTGCATTTGCACTACTTTGTCCACTCGTGTTTCACCAGTTGAAATGCGTTTAATGTGAAGCTGCAGCAGTAAGAAATGTATGATTTGTATTAGCATTAACTTAATGCAGTCTTTTTTCCCGGCGTGTCGCAGCAGACACCCAGTTCATAATACTGCAAATATATAAATATTGCAATACTTTCATCAGTGGGCCATAGGTACAATCACCACTGCCTCATTTGGCAATAGATAGAGTGATTTAACAGACATTTACTTAAATGAAAATCTTCAAGGTTGCCACTTTAAAGAGCAGCACAAAAGCCAGTAAATGCATGATGATATTACCGATATGTGCCTCGATCCCTTTTGTTTTTATGGATCATTTGACATGATGACTATTAATTGATTTCGGTTGTACTTGCAAGATGAAGACAGATATTATTGCGCAATGTTGTGAACTTCAGTAGGTATTAGCCCTTAACATAACTGCAGCATAATATAGGCAGACAGTGGCAGTCATTTTTGGTCAAATCAAAATGTAAATATATTATAAATGTAAGCCTAAAATAACATTTCATATTCCTTTCCATTTACATTTACATTTACTCATTTGGCAGACAAGTGAGGGACAATACTAAGGCTTCACTTCCTTCATTCCTTTACTCTCCATGGACCATTTTCAGTTTGCTAATGATGAGCCATCACCTCTCCCACTGCACAAAAAAAAACACTTTCAGTGGTTGGCAGACAACACCCGGCGTGTGAAAGTTTTGAGCTTGTTTTTCTAAAGCGTTTATGTGTGCCTCCTGTTTTTTCTGGTGTGCAGCGTTAATGACTAAGTGAGTAAATGTCAATATGTACGTCTGTTTTCTGCTGTTTTTTTCTGCCGTACTTGTGCTCAGCAACCGCCAGCTTAATTGTTAATTAAGACTTGTGTCACCTTCAATAATTCGTGTTCTCGTTGTTATGGCAAAAATTCAGCCACAATTACAGTGCATATTCATGTCATAATTGTATGCCTCAGCCTTTGTGCATTTAATTGTTCTGCATTACAGTTTTGAAGCAGATGTGTTCTATGATATATTATTGTGAGAGAGTGCAGGTCATCTGCCATGTTTTTGAAGCGAGGTGGCACCTTATCCGCAGACTGGCTCTTGCTACAAAGTGTTGGTATTCTGTTTAATGAGTATTCAGTCTAATGCCTGTCACTTCATTTTATTTTATCATTTATATATTTTAAGATTCCTACTCCTGGTATTATTATTTGTGTAATGCCTGCTTTTATTATTAGTTGCTCAGTTGACTATTGTTTTGTGAATAATTTGGTTATTTTTAATAGTATTTATATAGTTGTTCTTGTGTAGTTAACATGTTGTTGCAGTTCTACTATAAAGTACTGTATATTAACTTTTTAACCTACACATTTCCATGTCTTGGCAAAATAAAATGTGAATTAATGCGTATTTCCATCCACTACTGTTATTCAAATATTAGTAGTATGGTTTATGGTGGCGCTAATTCTCCGGTCGGGTGACATTAAACCATTGCAGGAAAGAGGGCACAACAAGATGACATAATTAAAACATTTAAACCTCAAATGGTGAAAAAAATGTAGCAAACCTGATGGAAATGTGGCATTTCTGTTTGTTTAATGTACTGCTTTGAGGAACGTTACAGCCTCTGCATCGCCCCTGCTATTTTTCATCTCTTCAATGGATATGAGACATATGCATCTCGTACATCATTATTTATTCACTAAGTCTCCATTGCACTTTGTCGCATTTTGCTGATATCGACACACCAACGTTTCCACCAGTCAAGTGTAAAAGTTTTTTGTGACATTCAACATTTTTAGGATTTCCGGCATTTCCACTACGTTCTTCTTAATGTCCAAATGGAAAGTGTGCATAAAAAAGGTGGATGGAAACCCACCGATAGACAGTCGTACAATTAAACCCACTAATACAAATACCAAGGTACTGTAGTAAAAAGCCAAGCCTGGATCCTGCATAAATCTCTTGAAAGGAGTATCTGACTGTCCTGAGTGACACCCCATAGAGATAGTCCCACCTTCCAAACCAGTAACCTACCTAAACTTATTAATATATAATTTAATTTGCACTGAACAAAGGAATAGATGTACAGTGAATTGAGAAATGCTTGTTACTTTATATGGGGTCTAATTGGAAATAGCCAAGATCTTGATAACACTAATTAGGCTCCCATGGCAGATAACATACCGTATGTTTCTTTACACCCGATCCTAGCAGCTAGCTGTATCCAACTGTTTAACCTCTACTGTATAGGCTTAATGGATGGCCTCTCCAGTGTACCTGTCTTTAATAAAGCTCTAATTAAGAGGCCAATTAGGATCTTGAGAGCCTGCCAGTTAATGGGTACTTAAATAGAAAAGATTTAGGTCTTTGGTGGAACAATTGAAGATGCCCAGCAGTAATCATGAGAGGCAAATGTCAGCTAAACTACGGTGCCCATTTTCATGGTAATGAAGGAACGTTTCTGATGTGTTTGTAATACTTTTTGGACAACAATGGAGCTCTATGGCACAGAGGAATAAGCTTAATAGACACGCAACACTTGTCAATAGAATCAGTTCAATGGTGGTTGTAGTCTTTAGAGGAGATTTTTGTAACCAGTAAGAAAAGTATAAAATATTGATAGAGGGCTGAGTGACTAAAAAGAGATGCTTGTACAATGCTAAATTCCAGACATGATGTGTCATCGCTTGTAATCCAGTTATGGGTGTGATTCCGATTAGGGTTGCCTAGTGCAGGCTGCTGTACTGTAAGTGGCTTTCTGTAAAATTACCTGCTCAATGGCATTAGACAGAGTAAATGTCATTAAGAGAGAAGCTGAAAAAGCAGTTTCTTCACTCACTCCCTTTGCTTTCTATGTGTATTGTCTGTCACTCCTTGTTGATGAATAATGGGGTTTCGCACACAGACACTCATACACAGACACAATTGTTCTCAGCAGTCAGAAACTGATTTACGGGCCAAAGTAGGGAACATTTGCCAGACAGGTACTAAATACTTAAGGTAAAGATACTAACGTTATCTTGTGTCTTCTCTCTTTATTCTCTGCACCCTTTTTTACTCCAAATACCCAGGCTTCCTCAGTACTGGTGATCAGTCCGCTAAGGGAAACTATGGCCTGCTGGACCAGATCCAGGCCCTGCGTTGGCTCAATGAGAACATCGGCCATTTCGGCGGAGACCCAGAGAGGATCACCATCTTCGGCTCTGGAGCTGGGGCGTCCTGCGTTAACCTCCTTATTCTCTCGCACCACTCGGAGGGTAATCGAAGATTCTGTTGCATTATGTTATTTGCTTGTTTTCTTGGCGCAGTGTTTTTGTCTTCATCTGTCACCCCAACTTCCACTTGTTTTTCACTTTCTGTATTTTTATATTCAGTAGATACATTAACAAAGATTTAAAAAAAACTTTTTTGCAAATGTTAATCACCTGGATCCAGCCCTGTGAATCACTCATTAACCACAAATTTCTTGACTAAGGGATTGTGGCTGTTTTCATGAATTCTACCCAAACCAGTGGTGTTTCAGTCCTCGGATAATCCTTTAGATAATTCCTAACTAATCCCTGAATAGCCACAGCGCATACTTACACACCATCTCTATGTATTTGTTCTATATATTTGCTGGAAACAGATGGCAATGCACACCTGAATGTCTGATTCAACTTTAAAACCCTCAACAATAATGTATGTACATGTATTTGTTGTTGAAATTACTTTTGATAAGCTCAGTGTAGTAATACAGTAGTATATTTTTTTACCTTTTTTTCTTCTTTGGCTATGTCACTACACATGGCAACATCCAGCCCAGAAAATGTTCTCTTGACATCCCTATTGTCAAAGAAAAACACTGCTTATCCTTTGAACTGAAGGATTTAAGCAGTCATGTGGCTAATGAGTGAGTTCAAGTTCAATCCAGGTTATGTCGTCCATGTCCATGGAGGATAAATGACCCTGGATCTCCAACATTACCCCACATTACCTGACTTGGCGAGCACTCCTGCCTCTGTTAACGGTCCACTGCTCTGCAGCAGAGAGGTTTTACCTCCATAGAAAACCTACATCTACCTGACCTCATGCTCCCCATTACCAACAACACACCCTGAGGGCTAAGTGTTAACATTGCACCACTAAAAGAAAGAGGCCTATGGACCAATCGGCTTTGATCTGAATTGAGATCAGTGTGGCTGACGACCCACAGCCAAATGGTCACGCGCTCGCCGCCTTTGATCATGCTGTTCTTGAAGCCGTCGTCCTGAGATCGTAACTTCTGTTCTCTACATTGCTCAAGGATTCTCCCCCAATATCTCTGTGCTCTTTTCATTTTCCATCTCACACGCACAAACTGCAAAAGACAGAAACAGGGAAAAAGCGGTGGGTGAAGAGAAAGAGAGAGATTACAGAGAGCATGTTCACACAACCACACATCTGTTTCAGCCACCACTCTGTGTGTGTGTGTGTGTGTGTGTGTGTGTGTGTGTGTGTGTGTGTGTGTTTGTGTGGTCGGTGTGTGTGTGTTTGTCTGAAGCACCAAGCAGACGTCTGACACGTCTCTAATTTTGACTCATTCTGTCTGCGCAGATGTGCCTTGAAAACAAACGTGTGTTGTCAAAGCTTCAATGAGCATCTGTGCACTGCTGCCATGTCACTGTGTTCATTTAATACAATCTCTATAATTATACTGATGTCTGTTAACCCTTCATATTAACCCAGGCATACCTAACCTTTTTTCCCCTATTGGCAGGTGACCCACTACACAGTTAGAAACCTCCCCAGTTGTTATATATTTATATCATGATGACGGAGGCTACAAAGTGCTTATGGCTTGTATAAATCGCAAATACAAAGCAAAATAAACAGCAAATTTTACAAGAGAACTACACTGTTGAGGATGGACATTGCAACCCCTTAAGCATTGCTAACCCGGCTCCATAGAAATTATTAGCATTTCTGGAATGAAGAATGCAAAGTTTTTTTTTCTAAAGAGAACTCTACACATAATCATGTATGGACAAAAAGCAATGCTTAAAAGAACTTTTTAACATCTGTGTGTTAATTCAACAAGTCCTCCAACTTAAACGACCATATACTGTGGGTTGTTTGCCCCCGCCCTTGGATACAACTCATAGGAGCGTACCAGCGGCCGGCATACCGGACCTTCGTTGTAATGGTAACAATAAATTGACCTGTAGCAGCATACCAACAGCAGGCATACCTGACATTCTTTGTCATGGTAACAACTGTAAACACGCTGTTAAGGTTGTGAACCAGTCACGGTTTGAGTAGGTTTAGGTGCAAAAGCTACTTGGTTAGGTGTAGGAAAAAATCGTTTTGTGGGTTAAAATAAGTACTTCCTTAAGGTTAGAGGACCTTTGTCGTTACAGTTACAATACAATAATACAATAGTTAGCAAGCTGTTTCCCCCTGCTTCCAGTCTTTATGCTAAGCTGGGTTAATTACCTTCCAGCTCCAGCTCCATACTTACCATGCAGACGTGAAAGTGGTATCGATCTTCTCATCTAACTCTTGAAAATTAAGCGATGAAGTGTATTCTTTAAAATGTACCACTTTTAGCTAAGTTATTTTATTTTCAAATGGATAGACATTTTGCACAGTGGCTCTGTCCGCTCTCCGTCCAAAATCCACACAATGATTGTTTGTTTATTTTTAGATGGCAACTAGAACTATTGACAGTTATTGTAGTTTAATCATTATTTTTTCAGGGGAGTTCTCTAGCAGCAGAGGGAACCACTGGTAAAGCTTGTATTAACCCCTTGTCTCCTGTTGCTGACAACCAACCCCCCCCCCCCCCACCCCCCACCCCCTGCACTGCCACCTGTCCATTCTCATGCCGCCACTTTGTCATCACCCCATCGTCATCGTCGTCCTCATCATCATCAGCATCTAACGGTGTAACATCAACCCACTAGACGCCGTCTGTCTGTCATGCTCCCCCCTCTCCCCCACCAGGGATACCAGGTAAGGAGTCTGTCATCCCCACCCTTAAGGAAAACCCATCATGTCAACAACACAGCATCACAAATCAAGCCCGACAGCGGACATGTAAAGGATGGATAGCAGGATGGAAGTGGTAGATGGTACCCATGGTATCCTTTTAACAGTGTTTAGGGGAAGACGAGGAGAGGAGGAAGAGAAAGATAGGCAGAGATGTCCTGATGAAATAATGGAAAAGGTGGAAGAGAAAGAGAAAAGAAAATGTTCTGACCTGGCAAATCAGAAAAGAGAAGTAGCCAAATAGAGGCAAGTTCTGAGCAGGGTAGGCAAGTGGCACTTAGGGAGTGGCAAAGAAACTGATTTTGAAGACAAATGAAATAATACCCACCTCCCAATTCTCTCTGTCTATCTCTCCCCCGCTGTCTCTCTCAGTGCAGATATGTAGGTATAGCTGTTTCCCAGCTACTTCTTACTGAAATTGATTTCCCAGGGAAAGGGGGCTCTGCGGCTCTGCTTAATAATTAACTGACCAATCTTCAGCCCACGAGAGGGTACAGAAAGAAAGGAGGAAACGAGTCAGGCAGGCGGCCCCTTAACGAGCCACTTCAGTGCTTCAAACAGCACAGGGCAGGCAGAGAGAGAGACAGAGGAAGAGAGCAAGGGAGAAACATAGCTAGAGAGAGGCTGATAGAAGAAACAGCCAGTACAAGAGAGAGGAAAATAGCTCTTTTAAAATCTCAGATGAGCTTACTCCCAGGAATGCCTCTATTTTTTGAGATACAGCAACATAGCATGCTCTCTTTGTGATGTTTTTTGGTCTGTAGTTTCATTCCCTATCTACAATCTTTGCTCCAGTGAGAATGAGAGGGATGAAAAAAACGGATAGTTTTTTCATTCTCAAAGTAGACAAAGAGAATGTGATATGATACCTGATACACATCAAGTAGTTTCTCTGCATCCCGTCTTATTCCAAAACTGACCTTCAGTCAGACAAATTCACAGAGCTCCACCCTTCCTGCAAAAATGCTAAAAACGAATGGTGTCTAATGAGATCAGCAACATTTACTGTGTTTTTAGGATGTTTAAAGGCCAAATTTATCCCCTAATGCAGTAAATAGATTATTTTCCCTCTGTTCTTCCAGGTCTGTTCCACAGGGCGATAGCCCAGAGTGGAACAGCCATCTCCAGCTGGTCTGTCAACTACCAGCCCCTCAAATACACCAAGATCCTGGCCCGGAAGGTGGGCTGCACCTACACAGAGACGGCCGACCTGGTTGACTGCCTGAGACGCAAGAACTTCAGAGAACTGGTGGACCAGGACATCCAGCCAGCCCGCTACCACATTGCCTTTGGCCCTGTAGTGGATGGCGATGTGGTGCCCGATGATCCTGAGATCCTCATGCAGCAGGTGAGGGTCTGGCACCACTATCAGAGGTGATACTGCAGAAGTATGGGATTTTTATTGGGCAAGTATTGACCTGAGCAGTGATGAAACACCACACAGAGACCATAAAGAACTTGTTGCAGTGTGTGAGTGTGACCTTTACAAAGAATTAGGGTCTGGTGGTAACATTTACCAGCTGGTGTGAACTCGCACACTAAAGCGTGTATAACACAGTGAAAAAAAGCTGTGGTGTTGGTGACGTACATTGCCTTGGTGATATAATTTAGACCCATGGTTCACAACCTTTTTGCTTTTGGTCCTTCAATACAAAGAATTTTGTACTTGCAAACCATTCGTCACAGGCTGAATGTCTGGATTCTGAGCAATTCAATCAAAGAGTGATTTTCTCTTCTCAGTGTCATTGGAATCATTTCTAGTGGTAGAACTATACAAGATTTAACAAGAACAAAGAAAAGATAGGAGTCCAAAATAGTCCAAAAAAATGTTATTAAATGTTTTTTATTTCGTATTTTTTCCTTATTTAGTATTTCATCTCTTGATTTCATCTGAGCCTACCAGACTCTCCTGGTAGATCCCCAAAACAATTTCTGTAAGAAATAATTAGAGGTGAGCATCAAAAGGTTTGTGGCTCATTTGAGGGGAAAAATGAGCCGCATCCCAAACTGAACTCTTGCCGTGCATTAATTGACACTGTAGACTTTGGAAACTCCACAAGATTGGAACATACAGGTTGTAAAATGCTGAAGCCATATCCTGCAGCAATGCTTTTGAAGAACTTATCTCTGAGGTTTCCATCTTACTATGAAACAAATTAAAATGTATTCAATGATAACACATGCTAGTATGAAAACAGAAAACTAGATTTCTTGTCCCTGACATAGCTTGTAGTGGTGGTCCCGATACAGAGGTTATACATTAATACATAGCAGTTGTATTCAGCAGCATTTGTGGTTGAAGGGAATTTAGTCATACAGTATATGGAGACGGAGGACCCTGCCCTTTGAATACAATTTCAACACTCAATGTTTTCTTCCCCTATAACACCACCAGGGGGAGTTCCTCAACTATGACATTCTAATAGGAGTGAACCAGGGTGAGGGGCTGAAGTTTGTGGATGACAGCGAGGACAACGATGGCATCTCAGCCGCAGCATTTGACTACACCATCTCTAACTTTGTCGATAACCTCTACGGATACCCTGAAGGTAACTGTATTCATCTTTCAGGCTTCAAATTCTTCTTCAAATGTCTGCTACCTCCTCTCAGATGACAGAATTTTGCAGCATCGTTTCTGTTCCGGCTTATTAGGAGCCCCATTAGCTATATATTTATTTATATTTTTTGGGGTCCTCGCGAAAAGGACTGAAAATAAAGGAGAAATTGTCAAAATATAAATATATAGATAATAATAATAGACAGTAAAAGTGTATATTATAAGTTATTAACAAGTTTCAGTATAGTAGATAAAAGAATATATTCCCTAAGATCCGAGCTAGATGTTACATTACACACTGCAGTTCTCCTTCTTGGATTCTTAAAAAAGAAGTGCTTCATTTTTTGTTATAAATACAGTTTACACTATTATAATCTTTCAACAAAAACACATCAACAACAGCTTGTCCATAACTACAGTTCCCAGTGGAAATGCAAGTCTTTAAAACGTTATTTGGGCAAAGAATAAGACGAAATGAAATGTGAGCCCAGTGAACTGTATCAACCAAGACAGGCATACTAAAGAGCCTGCCTATCATCGAGATTATCTTTCGCCATGGTGGGTCTGTACTTTAGCCTTTGAGGCTCTGTGGGCACTAATGCTGTCTCTCATCATCCCCCAGGCAGCCAGCTCCCAATCACAGTGCTGTTGTTCCTAACAGATCAACCTGCAAACCCCTCACAGCAGGCCACAGTCAAAATACAGTCACATTTGGATAATGCAGTCACGCTCCATCTCAAGTGCCTGTCATTCATTCTGCTCTCTGAGAAGCATCTTCTCTCTTTTTGCTACTCAGTCTGTCCTTTCGCTTTTTCCATCTCACACACAGTGCATACAAACACAGATGCCGCTTTAATTATTTCCTATCCATCATTCCGATTCATCTTAGCTACGTGTACTCTCTGTTTCACATCTCTTGACCAGTCTCATCTCTCAAAATGTTTTACCCCTGTCATTACGTTCCTCTTAACCTACCAATATGTACTCTATTTTCCCTTTCCCTTTATCCTTTTTTCCTTGTTATTTTTTCCCCTCCCACGTCTTACCCTCCAGGCAAAGACATCCTGAGGGAGACCATTAAGTTCATGTACACCGACTGGGCAGACAGGGACAATGGCGACATGCGGAGGAAGACCCTGTTAGCCCTGTTTACAGACCACCAGTGGGTGGCGCCAGCAGTTGCCACAGCCAAGCTCCATGCTGAGTTTCAGTCCCCGGTTTACTTTTACACGTTCTACCACCACTGTCAGACCGAGACACGACCTGAGTGGGCCGACGCAGCCCATGGAGATGAGATACCATACGTGTTTGGTGTGCCCATGATCGGCGCCACAGATCTGTTCCCATGCAACTTCTCGAAGAATGATGTGATGTTAAGCGCTGTGGTTATGACTTACTGGACCAACTTTGCCAAGACTGGGTATGCCTTGCTGATGATTTTAATTCATATTAACAAATATTTAATTCTGTTTCTGCTCAGTGGCGCAACTGCAGGGTTAGCCAGTTAGTGCAGTGACTCTCCAGTAGTAGAGTTGAAGTGTATTTCTGAAGGTTTTTGCTTCCCTTTTAATTGGAGAGGTTTATCTATGATTAGGGGCTGATTTCTCTAACCAGATGTTAGTAGAGTTGCTAAAAGATTAGTGCTCTGTCTCACGTTGCTGTAAGTTCATAAATAAAAACTTAGGTTTTAGCAGAGTTTAGATGTTAACACTATGAAGAAATCTTTGAACCAGATTGATGAAAACCTTGACTTGAAACCTATAACTGTGATACCCCTTCTGTCGTCCACTAGGGACCCCAACCTGCCAGTCCCTCAGGACACCAAGTTCATTCACACCAAGCCCAATCGTTTTGAAGAGGTCATCTGGACCAAGTTCAACTCAAAGGACAAGCAGTATCTCCACATTGGCTTAAAACCTCGTGTTAGAGACAACTACAGGGCCAACAAGGTGGCGTTCTGGCTGGAATTAGTTCCCCACCTCCACAGTCTACATGAGGTGCTCTTCCCCACTACTACCCGCTCACCGCCAGGGCCTCGCCCAGGCACGTACGGACCATGGCCCAGAACACCGGGCCCACGCACCACCCGTCACCCCTACCCTACATTCCCCTCTGATCCAGAGCCTGAAGGCTCAGAACGTCCATACCAGGACCTCTTCCCTGGAGACACCCGGGACTACTCCACTGAGCTGAGTGTGACAGTCGCTGTCGGGGCGTCGCTCCTCTTCCTCAACATCCTGGCCTTTGCCGCCCTTTACTACAAGCGTGACAAGCGGCACGAGATGCGGCGCCACCGGCTATCTCCTCAGCGGGGCGGCCCTGCCAACGACCTGGCTCACAGTCAGGAGGAGGAGATCATGTCTCTGCAGATGAAGCACTCAGAGCACGATGCTCACCACGACATGGAGCCTCTCCGGCCCCATGACATCCTACGGCCCGCTTGCCCACCTGACTACACACTGGCGCTACGCCGTGCCCCCGACGACGTGCCGCTGATGACACCTAACACCATCACCATGATCCCCAGTACCATCACCAGCATGCAGCCTCTTCATGCCTTTAACACCTTCCCCTCCACTGGCCACAACAACACCCTTCCCCACCCCCACTCCACAACCAGGGTATAGTAGGGACTGCCCCGACACAGCGCCACCTAAGGACCAGGAAGACTGGCTCTGCTACTGATCTAGAAGGGAGGCCTCTGGATGTGGGCCTTTGTTCTGTTCTTTTATTCTCTTGTTTCTCCAAAACTCCACCTCCTCCATCATGTGCTGTCAAACTTAGCAGCTCCCTCCACTGGTGGTATGTGGAGAAGCAACTGAACTGCAAGGCAGCAGATGATCAGTTTGGGGGTGATTTAGATCTTTTAAAGATACTGTTTTCAAAGAAAGTCTACCTTTTCCAGACTTAAGCCCTCTGACATTTGTCAAAGAGACAAATGCTTTTACTTCCGTTTCATCTCTTTTTTCTCTCACTGGTGTATTATGTGCATATATCGTTCTCTTTTCTACATCTGTGTCTTATCCCTGCTTGGTCCTCTCATTCAACATGTAATTCTCTCTCTCTCCACAGTGCTCCTTTGCTCTAAGGATTCATAAACTACTGAGCTGTAGGAGGGGGCGTAGAGTACATACAGTAAGCATATAGCTATGAAAACACTGATATCCGATACTTTCATCCCACCAGCATTCTTGGTGCCAAGTATGTACTACTGTGTTGCTTTCTCATCGAGGGAGAAAAAAACTAAAGAAAATTCTAGAGTATTGCTATTTACTGTCAACTAACAGATGCTGTGTGTTCTCATGACAAAGTGCCAAACTGGCCCTCGATTGTGTTTTTTTTTTTTCTTTCTTTCATGTTCTGTTTCTTTTTTTCAAGCATTTGGTTAATTGTTGTTTTTTGTGGAAAGAATTTTTGCTGAAAATATAGATATAGAGAAATGATATTATATATAGTTATATATAAATGTGTACAAAGGAGAAAGTATATAAATGGGTTTTCTCAGTGGGGATCTATGCATGAATTATTTTTAAAGATGATGAAGGGGTAAAGGACACTGTATCTGTCAATGCACGTTTCCCAAATCTACTCAAATCATATTGGTCCACTTTGGATATTGGTCTTTGTTTAACCTCACAGAATAAGAACATCACAGCAAATCCTGAAGTAACTCAACAAATCCACCTCTTCACCTCCCAACACTCATTTATTAGAAAATAGTCATTGCCTCAAATCTCAGAAGAGGTTACGGTCAAAGCAACAACTGTGAACACACTCTTCCATTCATTCTCTCCTTCATGATGTTATTGAGATGAATTTCTCCAACCAGGTGATGCAACACACCAACAGCTATCCCATCATCCTACAGTAGCTACTTCTTCTTTCCATCTGTATGGAAATGATCGCTTTTTTTAGGGTACTTAAGGTACCAAATCTGTCGTTGTAGCTGGCGTGTACGGAATTATTTTTGTATTTCACTGAGGGTGAGAAACAAAGCAGAGACAGGCAGCCTCTGCTCTTTCACTTACACCTTCCTTCTCCTGTCTGCACCCCTATTTCCAGCACATGCATATTCTGTTTGATGTGTGCCTATAAGAGAAAGTGTGTGTGTGTGTGTGTGTGTGTGTGTGTGTGTGTGTGTGTGTGTGTGTGTGTGTGTGTGTGTGTGTGTGTGTGTGTGGGGCGTCAGAGCTGCTTCACATTGGCATAGGTGGGCCCTAATTAGACAGCAACGAGGTAGAGAGGCAGACAGGCAGGATCATCCCTGTGGTAAAAACTTAGACTCCAAAATGAGCTCCTTCCTGCTGCTTACCCAAATATCCCCCTCTGTATCAACACCACTTACTCCCTCCCTTCTCCTCTCGACATCAGTACACTAGCCTTGTATCCCCGACTGATATTGCAGCGATCAGCCCTATAACTACCCCGCTGTGACCACAATACTCCAAAACACCAGACTTCACTGTGTCAGCGCCGCTCTACACAATTTCTGACCTCAGTCCAGCTCTGCTATTATCATCACATTCAAGGGTTAGTTCACTAAGCTAGCTAGTTTTTGTGAGCTCATCAGTTGTAAATTAAACTCTAAGCACACTGAGGGTAACCGGTGGGCCTTCCCATGCTGCCGCACAGGGCTGCACGATGAAAAGGGGGCTCAGATCACCTGAGCAGGGTAAAAGCAACACACTTGATAACTGCGGTTTCTGATTCCTCTCTTTTTTGGGGGTGAGGATGTCAAGCCTACAGCTCAGCAATGCCCCCCTCTGATTCTCTGCGATGGGGATCGCGAGCATGGATCATGGGTTATACTCTGGTTAATACAGTGTGTTAAGTGAACTGATGTGCTGTTGTTTGAACCCACAGGAACCCATGGTAGCCTATATCCAGTATGGGAGAAGTTAGTCACCGGTGCTGTATTTGCTTGTACTCTAGCTTTAGCCTGTTGGATTGTTTGTTTTTCTATTTTATTACTGCCTAATGGGGCGGTGGGGGAGGGCTGGAAGGGGAGAGATACAGTATACAGTACCTGGCTGCCCCTGTCGGAGATTTTGTAAGCCTACTGAAAGGGAAACGTGCACAATGTCAAACACAAAACAAGTAACTTGGGTGTGCTGCAGTTGGATAAATGCTGTGGAACAAATGATGGACAGTAGCGCAAGAAAAGGTGCACGTTGTGGAGGAGAGACTTTGGCAGGAGATTGGAAAAAGACTCAGCCTTAAATGTAGAAATCAGAATCAGAAGAATCAAACGAGAGGATGAACTGATCACTAGCAAATAAGGAAATTCGAAGGATTGGCCATCTTTCTACCCACAATGTTTGCCACCTTGCTATTCTGTCCTATGGAGGATCTGTCTGATCAGATCCATATGAACCCTTTTGTACTCACTCCTGTGGATAAGGAGGCCGTGAGGGGTTGCGAAGCAAACCTCACCACAACACAGCTACAGTGACACCGCTGGAGGTGAAAACAGAAACAAGGTATTCAGTTTGGTCTGTTCTTTTTCTTTGTCTATTTTATAAGCTAACACTGGAGGGCGCCATTGTGGCAGATACGGTGCAGTCTGCCCACTGAGGGAACTGGACGTGTGAAGAAAAATACCAAACTGGGTGGCAGGACAGAGACACACAACATCTGGAAGAGGATCTAAACTGTACATTTTTAAGTGTAAGAATCAAACAGACAAATATTTGTAAATATTAAGTTTCCTGTTTGTTTTCTTTTTTCTTTTTTTTGAGTGAATGAATGAAATTCTTATTTTGTGACAACAAAAGACAACAGGTGCAGTTTGCAAAAAAAAAAAAAAAAAGGCCACTAGCATGAGGTTTCAAATTCATTAGTGAGTAAAAACCACTTGCCACTGACTACTTTTCATGGTATTATAAAATTCTTTTTATTTCCTTTACTTTGTCTTATTCTCAGATTGCCCATTATCACATGGGCATCCTGTAGCATCAGGAAGGTCACTGTAGCAGAATCCATCGCTCCCACAGCCCCCACATGACGTAGATGACATAGTTATTATCATTTGCTAGTTTAAAATGAATATTACTTTTTTAGAAATTAAAAAATAAGTCTGTTCTGGGGTTGTATTAGAAGCATCAACTCCTCTGCAACCTTTTTTTTTTTTTGATTTGTGTGACTTTCAGAGGCTAAGAGTACTGAGAAATGCCAGCTTTGCCTTTTGCCAGCAAACTAATGTAATGATGGCATAGGGAACTGGCCAGTTATTCACGGTCAGGACTTCTAAACTGAGACACTAAACGCAAATGCAGTCAATGAAATGTTAGCTCACTTCACATGTAGCAGTGTTTGCATGTAGCCACTTACTCACATGTGGGACAGACATGATGGCTTCGATACCATAAGATGACTCATACCCTCATAGAGTAACGCCATCACACATGCAGTCCAACTGTTTCCTTCCACACACCGTGTTGCATTGTGATTATGGAGGTTGTGTTGCCCTTGCAGTGATGTGATGTAGCAGAAAACAGTTTAATGTTCTAAACACTTGAGAGATGGATGATGTGAAGTAAATCAGAAAAAAATCTGTCCGACTCTGACAGTGAATCAGGCTGGATGTACATGGACAGACATTTAACCAAAGTGACTCACTGCAGCCCTGTGGTTCACACAGTTGGCACTGGATTTCAGTTTATTCTTATTTCAGCAAACTACAGTCATCCAACTGAAATAAGGTGACTTCATGCACATCAGTGAGGTTATTTAGAGGTCCTGTGTCCGGCCAATGATGCATGAAAGCACACGATTAACACTCCACAATGGCAAACATACACAAAGAGACATATACACTCACAAACACACACACACACACACATAAATCTTCAGCTTGCAAAGTTGCACCTGTTGTCTTGTTTTTACATTCTTTGTTGAATTCAGAAACCCAAGACTTGAGATGGAGAACAATGTTAAATAATGGAATTTTAAAAAAACATGATTATTAAAAAAAGTAAAGTAAAACTATATAAATAAATGAGGTGATGATATTTCTGTTTACTTTAGAAGTTATTATACACTGTATGCTGTGATTCTGATCTGGGAAACATTAAAGACATTCATAGCCTAACTGCCGATTTTATTTCTTTATTCAGTCAGTTATCGTAGGAAAGTAATGCACAAATGTTGACAATATCACTCACAGACCATTTAAATGGCCCTTTAATTATTTTTTAATTGTTACCATTTGGTATCAGATAATTTATAGACCAAGAAAAAAAAAAACTATTTCCAGATTTTGAAAATCCCCTTCTATTTTTCTCTCTCTATCATCATATTGATTTTCTGTACACCTTTCAAATACTAAAAAAAAATGTATAATATAAAAGTCACATCAAAACATTGATCTTAACATTTTTGCACCTTCATAGCATGTGCTTCTAAGATATAAAGTCTCAAAACATATTGTAAAGTGTAACACATCAACAAAGAATACAGTTAAAGAACATCCATTATTTATCACAAACAGGTCAAGTGTGAAAAGTACTCTGGGGTGAAAGTGACCACAATTTGCAGTTGCTTTCAATTATATCCCTATTGTAAACTGTAATGGTAAAATGGTTATGAATGTATTGGCAGTATCTCTTGTCTTGTCATCCTATGTGCATTATGTTACTATTGATGATTCACCTTTATGTCACATAACAAATTAAAATCTAAATATCCATAACAGGTGTACATATACTTCTGCACACTCAAAATAAGTTACAAAAATTATTAAACTACAGCTATACATTTTTATTGAATGTTAGAACTACTGTATGAACACAAAATTTGATCAGAAATTAGCGGGATGAATTCCAAAATCACAGTGGCAGTATTGACATTGTTTTTTGGAAAAGTGACAGCCATACCTCTCAGCTGGTGTTAAATGACTCTTTGAGACTCTCTTCTGCCTGCTTAGGTGTGATTCTTTTCCAAGCTGGAGGAATATCAGCAGGCTTTGCATTGTATGCTCCTGCAAACTTCCCGTTGAACCTTGCCAGTATATATTTCCAGTAGTCTGATGCCTGAAGGCTTACATCTGGAGGAATTCTCCAGTGTGGGAAAATTTCTTTGTAACGCTTGTAAGGGTGCCATTCATTGTTTGTAGCGCTACAGCGAAAACGCTTGTCACTGATCACGGATGACGAGCATATGTCAGTGACAAGTTTTGCTGTCTCATGGTACCTGTATCTACCCAGACCCTTTGGCCGATGCAGTGAAGCCCAGTGCTCAGTATGGGCTTTTCCTCCTGCCTCACAGGGCATTGCACAGAATGGACACTGTTTACCACATCCAATCACTCTGGTGAAAAGAACATTCTGGGGCTTCATGTGAAGATGTTTTAGTTTCATTTCAATATTGGACTTTTTAAACTCTGCTCTAAGAGCTTGTCCCATCTCGTTTACACACACTGTTAGCCAGTTTGCAAACTGTTCCTGGTTTGCATTGTTCAGGATCATGAAAGCGCCAAGAGCATCCTGGGAGATTATTAGTTCATTACCAAGTTCTTGACAGACATGTTCAACAAATATCTTCAAGTTGCTACTCTTTTTCAGTTTGGCCTGCTTGATAGCTTCATTTATGCTGTTGATACTTGACTGGAGATGCCGATCCTCAAACTCAAATGTCTTAGAACCTTTTGAGAAGTGAGTCACTGTTTGGTCAAGTATCCACTTCTTTATGTATTCCTCATATGAGCCAGTAAAGCTCAAATAGTTTTCAAAGTTATCCTTTGAAAGCAAATCCAGCAAAATTGAATACTGGAAGTAGATTCTTGTGCTGAACTGCTGCCTTGTCAGCATTTCACCAACGATATCAGGGCCCAGGGAACGGTTGACAAAGTCTGTGACTGCAGGCTTCAAGCATCGGTTGGTGAATTCTCCTGCCTTCTTCTGGCACTGGTCTCGTTCATGGAACACATCTTTGAAATCAGCACGAAACTTTTCTTTGTTTCGATCCAGACATCTGTAAGGGTCATTAACATGCAGGAATTCTTCGTGCATTTTCTGAAACTCTCTGGCTGAAACTGCACAGATGTGCTGTTTTAGTGAAACTTCGAACTCGATGCCTGTCTTAACATCCTGATTGTTTTGCAGCCTCTCATCAATCATGTGTAGGATCTCCTGGATGTAAGTATCAGAGTAATTGTTTTTTCTTTCAACCTTTTCAATCACAAACTGAGTGCAAACAGCTATGATGCTGTCAGCCATTTTCTGAACAGCCATTGTGTCATCTTGTACGTTTAGCCACTTGCTCATTTTGTTTTTAACTCGGTTGTAGAGTCCTTCAGCTGTATACTTGAAAGGCATTTGTTCACAATCTTTCAGGCATTTTTGACTCAACAATTCACATGCATGACTCCCCTTGTGTGACAGATTTATTCTCAGGCTGTGGGATACCTTGTTGAAAACATCTGTTGCCTTTTGTTCAGAAAATGACAGTTTCTTCACTGTTGCATTCCACATCTTATCAAATTCTTTGTCCAGCTCTTTATCTCTCATCTGGACATTCTTCTTTCGACATTCATCAATCAATGCACACACTGCCTTTTCAATTTCTTTTGTGTGATTTTCCTTGATTCTATCAAGTTCTGCCATTCCTTGTTTGATTTCTGCTGCTGCTGTGAGCTGATGGTACACAGAGTTCTCCATTTCTCGTCGAAGGATCTTTGCACTGTTTGCAAAGTCCTCTTTGTATCCTTCTACTAGATAGACATGACCCTCTGTTTGCTTGAAGTACTTTGTCAGATTGTCGAGAAGTGTCTCCTCCCATTTGGACAGGTCTGTGCAAGCTTCACTTTTTAAATGACTGAGAAATTCTGCTAAGTTAGATGTTTCAGTTTTTGCAGCAACTGTACCGAAATTTGAAATTCTTGTTTCAGCATTTGTAACCCATGTGAACATGTATTTTTTGAAATCCCATTCCCATTTATTAAATTCTGTGCATAGCCTCATGTACGCATCAGCCACTAGACTGTTTCTGAAGCTAAAGATGAAGTTTTCATGCTTTACTGCATTCCACAGGCTTGACATCCACTCTTTAAACTCCAAGATATCATTAGAGGTTGACTCACAATTTCCCAGTAGTTGGATGATGTTTTTCTTGAGCTCATACACAGCTTCGCTGTACCCAGCATTGACTGGTGCCATTGGTGGGTTTCCATTCCAGAGTCCAGGAATGTACCAGTTCCCAGTGTCTGGACTGTACTCCATCACATCCGTGAAGCTCTTGTTCTCCTCTTTCTTTTCCATTTTGGCTGCTGCCTGCGTCATCTCGTTTAACTGTTGCAAGAGCAGTTTCCTGTCTCTTAAGTTCTTCTCATGGGCTGAAACATCTGACACATTCTGGTGAACAAACTGACATTTAGGCTTTTTGCCCACCTCTTTCATCCTGAGAAAAGCATGTACAACTATTTGCAGGATGTCCTTCATTTCTGTGGAATTCTCCATTGCAATATTGATAATAGTGATATCACTCAGCCCCACAACAAGTGTTGCAAGCTCATTGTCATGCTCATGGCTATCATCCAGTTGTGCAAGCTCTGGTGACTTTAGGCCCTCAGTGTCAATGATCACCATGAAGTCACAGTTGAGTATTTTTTTGACATCTTCATTGATTCTGATGAGCAACATAAAAGCACCTCGAGTGCATCGACCACTGCTGACTGCAAACTGCACTCCAAACATGGTGTTAAGAAGAGTGGACTTTCCTGTGCTCTGAACTCCAAGAACTGTGACTACCAGTATTTTGTTCTTTGGAGACACCAGGTCATTAAGCTCAGAGAGGACGTCACTCACCCATCTGAGAGGTATGTTGGATGCATTTCCATCTACAAGCTCAAGGGGAAATCCATCAAGCAACAATTCTGCACAGAGTTTGGGCAGATGTTGTAATTGTTGACGTGACAGGTTTGTTTCTGGAAGAAAAACTGAAGCTTCATAGATCTGGCCCATTTCACGGAAGAAGTGCTCAGTCCCCAGTGAACTGTTGGACAGTTCTCTATCAATGACTTTGATCTCATCTTTGTTCTCAGAATTCTTGCATTTCTTTTTGTACTGCTCCCTGAGGTTAGACAGTTTTTCTCGAGACAGGTTATCTAGGTTCATTCGCATCCATTTTAGGAAATAACATCTCTCCATCCCTGGGCTTGATATTGCCTGTATGAAGCATGTCATTGCATCTGACATGTCATAAGAATTCTGTTTGTCCCGAAGGCTTTCTTTCTGCATCTGAAGATCAGTTTTGTATTTTTCTATGTTTTCAGACCCAAGTTTCCGAAGCCGAAATTCTTCCTTCTCTAAGCTTGTCAATTCCTTCCATATTTGGCCTTGTAAAGGAAGCTGAGCTTCTTTGTATTTAAGGGTGTTTTCAATTTTTGCAGTAATGGCATCTGCATTTTCCTTTGCAGACTGGCACACTTGACAGTCTTCATCAACCAAGATTCCCAGTTCATGGGCAATGTCAGCCATCTGCTCTATGCACATATCCGTCTTTGGGTTCTCAAATATATTGCTGACTTTGTTCCTCAAAATTTTGACAAAGTCTGCATCATTCATACGCTTGGTCTTCAAAATAATGTTGCTGTTATTCAAGCCCAACTTGGTTGCAACTTCTTTTAAAGCATCTAGATTGAAGATGTTGCTCTGATGGTTACCTACCAAAAAGATCTGTGCCTTGTAGTGCTGGTTGGTCAGCAGTTTGAACCCAGAGTTTAGATTGTCAAAAAACACAAAAACTGCAGTGGATGTTTGACACAAAAAGGAGTATTGTGTTTCGAATGAAGCAATGTCCCCACGAAGGTTAGCTACAGCCACTGGCTCACTGAAAATGTCCATGTTTTTGTTTCCACAAGGAAGATACCAAGTAATTTCAGTCAGTCCATTGGATATTCTTCTTGGACTGTCGCCACACTCCATATCTTGGTGAACAAAAGTGTCATGGTACTGCTGAGAATTGCTCAGAAGCTTATTGAGAATCTCTGACTTGGACAAGGAACATTCCCCCAGTCTCACAAAAGATATCATTGGAAGTTTAGAGAGAACAATTCTGTCTTCACTAAAGCCCTTGGATTGTGAAAGTGACTGAGGCCTGTACTTTTTAACAATGTCTCTCATGGCCCAGAGCATGAGTGTGCACTGCTGTGTGTCACAATTAGGAAGCAGCAGAGGCACAGAGAACTGACACATAGACATTTTTAGTGCCAGTTCCTGCTGTGCAAAACCATCAGAACACAGGAAGAGTGCAGTGATTATGTCCAGGGGGTTTAGCATGTCCCACGAGTTTGGACGGTCAACCAGATGATTAAAATCTAACACTGTATTCCCTGCTCCAGCATCACAGTCAGACTCACATTCTGATGTACATTTCACATTCCTGGTTGTCACATTAACCATCATCAGTTTCTTTAGAAAATACCATGGAAGATCTGAATTACACTTGGCAGGATCATCATTAATGGTCTTCCCATCAATCTGAAGTATTTTACTCAGGGATAGTTTCTCTGTGTAGTGCTGCTCCAAACCCAGATCCTCTAGTAAGCTCTCCAGTTGTGTCTCTGTGGACAAAAAAAAAGTGGTTTGCAAAATCAAAATTTTTAATTTACCAAAGCATGGTTCCAAACTTAAAGGCACCCTGTGAAGCTTCTGACCTCTAGAAGCCCTATGAGGCAGATTTTTTATGAGAGGTTCCCCATTGTGTTTGCCAATGAAGACGCACATGTATGCATGCATGCATGCTAGTGACACGATATATATTCCTACAAAAATCAACTGGAAAATCTATCTATTTTTATTCTCTTTCCTAATGAGTGCCGTCCCAACCATGCAATACACACTAATTCAGCACTAGCTTCCACCTGATCCAGCCTACTTCCAAGACATGAAAATGGACATAACTAGGGAAAATGTAACAAGACCTTGACCTTGACTTTTGACCACTAAAATCTAATCAGTGCATCTTTGAGTTTAAGTGAACATTTTTGCCAAATTTGAAGACATTTCCTCAAGGCGTTCCTGAGATATCACATTCACAATATCTCATTGACCTGTGACCTGATGGACGGACAGACACCGCAAAACATATTGTCTCCGGCCACGGTTGTTGGTGGCACAGAGGCATAAAATGTTGCAGAAGACAGTGCCCTAAAATCAATAAAACAATTCTTGAGACCGGATGTCAGCAACACAACAAAAAATAAGTGGCCATTAACAAGGTGGCATGGTAGGCTAAACTGTTGGCTGTTGTCACTGTTTATATGCACTATTGTATATCAGCATTGCTATAACTATTACAGAGGTGGTAGGCCTTTAGGAATAAAAAACAGGAATGAATGTACATTAATCATTTATGTTAAATTTAGAGTTTCTTTGTTTAGGATCCGTCCACTTAGTGAGAAAAGTCACAGATTAAGTAAGGAGCCAAGCTGTTCGTTGGACTGTGTTTGCACTTCTGATTTGATTGTTGAGTAAATGTAACACTCTACTACTTTTGGAGTCAAATCTTAATGCATTTAGCTAGACAACAACCTCATTAGGGTAGAGTATAAACAGAAGCCCTTCTTGTTTGTTTTTCTATTGGTTAATACCACCCAATCTCTCTCAGGGAGACAGCTATAGCGGAGACATAGTTGAATGAGAGTAGCGCACTGTAAATTAATTCAAAGAAAACCTTTTCATTGAGACCATGATAACCAAAGTTTGTTTTTTTGTTGTTGACCTAAATTGACTGAAATATACACCAAGCTCAGTGTAGGGATATTAAGATGAGGAGATGACCAGAGTGGACCTCAGGAGGGCTGATCCAAAATGCTGTCGGAAAGTTAGTCGAGCTTGCCAGTGTTTTGGTAAAGCCTGCATCCTTTTCTTGGTGATTGACAGCCAGGGCATTTCTCGTATGTATGGACTGCTAGCAGCTGATATGACTATGACGGCTTAGCAGTAATTAATTCCCCGTAGACCTAAAAACAAATTATTTTACGAGTACAACCTGTGCCATGACTTATAAATTAGCTTGTCCAGGATAAGGACTATCATTAATAAATATGGGCTGCTGTTTGTTTAAGGTTTGTTTTTTTTTTTGTTTTTTTTCCTAATGCGGTTAATTTGCTTCAGCTTTAGATTAGCATATTGATTGTGTTTGGGGCAGGATAATGCTCATTAAATAGGGTTTATGGACAGGTTTACATAGACTGCTTGCATTAACTGCAGGACGCCAGTGAGCAGTCAGAAAAGAGATAGCTTTTTTGGTCTAGTTTGAGGGGGTCTTCGGTAATCATCTCTTTGTTGAGTTGACTTTTGGCGGGACTGTACATGCATGTTGCTGAGAGTAGTGTGTTTGTGGCTTGATAGAGGCCAGTTTGTGCAGTGTGCATTTGGTGGTTGAGATTCATATTACCTAAATGAATTGGCTGTTTGTATGTCAGCAAGTGTAATGTTAAGATCCACAGTTGTTGCTTGATATACTAGTAGGCTGGGTGTAAAATTGGTGGTTTTGGACCAGTATCAGTTTCCACAGAGTGGTTCATTTTTCAGTATTTCTGTGTCAAGAACTATAACCTTGGCATGATGGCTTTTGATTCAAAGGAGCCCATGATAGGAGTGGGGATATGATCTGTGCACAGTGTGGACGGCTCAAAAATGAGGAGTTAATTGCAATTACAGAGAATGAAGAAGTTGAATTAGAGAGCAGAAGATCTCAATTTAGAAAATGTTTGGTCAGAGCGGGGAAGAAAAAGAAAGGGCAGATAGAGAAAAGGGGAAATCCTCGGATAGGGCCCATGAACAGGAATTGGCCCAAATTGAAATGGAGGATGTTAGAGCAATGAAGTTGCAAGCTGATCCAACTTTTTAAAAACGTTTGAGAAAATAGCCATTCAAAGTAAAGGGGCCATAGTAGAAAGCTGTGCAAGTGTGCCAGACAGTTGCACAGGTTTAGAATATGACTAATCGAGTAAAACAGTGCTGGGTGCATACAGTAGAGTTTCTGAAACACAGAGAAAGAAGTTTAATGATCTTAGGTGACAACCTGGAGATCATACCTGGATTTGTGGAGGACACTGGAAGTAGCACTACGTTTGAGGCTTTCTATGATTCACTGCACTTACCAAAAAATTCAAGACCTCATGTTACTGGAGCACCGTGCCATGTCAAATATAAATCTATTTGAATGATTGTGAAGTAAGTAGCCTAAAACAGGTAGCTAGCTGTTGCTCACAGTGATAAGACTAGTGAAAGGGTTTGGAAAAAGGAGGCCAAATGATGAAAGGAGAAGAGAGAGCCTGGCATTCTTGACTGTCTGAGCAGAGCAGTTTTCCACTCCACCACCCCTAGCAAGCAGGACTAGCACTGCTAGATGTGCCTACAAGATATTTCGAGACTATTCAGCTACATAGCATCAAGGCTAAACCAATTGTTGCACAGCTGGTTAAGTTTTTCTTCTGGGCACGCCATCCAGTCAGACTGGCTCAAACTTTGCATCCAGCCTCTATCAACAGGTTATGGACAGGTTAAGTCACAGATAGCCCCTAAATATTCGTCTCCTTACCCTCTGCAGTTGCAACGTGCTATCTAAAAATTTCCTGGAACACTGAAATCTGTGATTTGGATTTTTGGGGAAGCTCATTCCAATGAGTGGGATGAGGCTGTCCTATTCCTGTTGTTTGCCATTTGAGACTCTCAAAATGAATCTCTTGGTTTTAGCTCATTCAAACTGATATTTGGCCATGCGTTTGGGGCACTCCCTGCAGTTGTTCAATCGTTGAACTAAAATCTCCAGGGGATATTCTCGACTATCCTCTTTTTACTAGTTTATCCTCAGCATGTGAGGTGGCTGGTAAATACATTGCTGGGGCTTAGGCTTGCAGAAAGAAGAGGTAGAATAACAGAGCAGTGCAGCATACATTTAATCAGGGAGGCTTGTGCTGATGTTAGCTCAAGGGCCATGCGACTACTTGGCACCTGGATAAGTATGTGAACCCTTTGTAAATATCTGGTTTTCTGCATTGATTGGTCATAAAAGGTGATCTGATTTTCATTTAAGTCGCATGTATACACAAACACCATGTGCTTATGCTAATAAAACACAAACAGTTATAATCTTGCATGTCTTTATTCATCCATTAAACATTCCCAGTGCTGATGGACAAAGTAAGTGAACCCCTGGATGTAATAACTGGTCAAACCTCCTTTGGCAGCAATAACCTTGAACAAGCGCTTTCTGTAGCCACAGATCGGACCTGCACAACGTTCAGGAGGAATTTTTGACCATTCTTCTTACAGAACTGCTTCAGATCAGTCATATTCTTAGGATGTCTGGTGTGAACGGCTCTCTTGAGGTCATTCCACAGCATCTCTAATGGGTCTAGGCTCTTGACTGGCCCACTCTAAAAGGCAGATTTTCTCTGTCTGAAGTAATTCTGTAGTAGATTTACTTCAGCGTTCAGGGTCATTGTCCTGCTGCATCATGAACACAGATGTTACCTAGTTCCGATGATTCCTTTAAACCCTCAGCTTTTACTCTGAGCCTCTTTTTTACCAAATTGAGATCCGCATTGTGCTTTTAGAGTCATCTTAGCTGGGCGTCCACTTCTAGGGAGAGTAGCCACAGAACTAAATTATTTCCATTTATCAGTAGTTTTTCTAACTGTGGATGATGAGTACCTAAACTCTTTGAGATTACTTTGTAATCCTTCCCAGCTTTATCAATAGTTCTTCATCATAAGTCCTGTGAAATCTCTTTATTGTGAGACATGGGTCATATCACCAGATGCTTCTTTAGAATAGCAAACTCAAAATGTTTGATTGTGTTTGTTTGTAGTTGTAACTTAGATGAAGATCTGATGATATCTTAAGGCATATTTATACATAAATGCAGATAATAACTAAAGGTTCACTTACTTTTTCTTGACACTGCACAAGTCCATTCATTGTATAGAAGAATGTTGGGGAGGTTAATTATTTCCTCAGTACCCCTGATGGTTTGTAACAATTGATAGCTGGACTTGATGATGCTGGCTAAACATACTCTAGGTTCTATGTTGTCACTTGATCAATATATATGTACATACATGTTTTACGTATTTTATCATGTTTTTTGCACCTTGGTCTGTTTACCTAAGACTCTGTGTATTCTATGTTTTATGTGTTTAAGTGTGTTTAAGGTAAAGTTAGAATTGAAGTTGATTGACAGCAGAGCAAGCAGGCGGAGCCAGCATGGGGAATGCAAAATGAAGTGAACAAATTTGCACTAGTTATTATAGCTGAGGAGCCAAGGGCAGACAGTGTTTTTTGTTTGCAGTGGTATTGAAGAGTAAGCACTACAATAGAATCCAAGCTAACCAAAATTACATTTACAGCTGTGGTTTTTAATGCTTAATGTGCAGCAGCTGACTAGCAAACTAGGTTTTCTAGCCTGCAAATTTAAATCAGCAGCTTTTCCAAGGTTTGTTTGGTTGCTTGGTGTATGACAGTTCATGTATGCAAGTTTAATAAGAAAAAAACATTACCTTATGACAGAATGGGGACTTTGCTGCTCTATGCAATACAATTTAAACAATTTAGTTCACTGTATGAAAACAAGTTCTTCATGCATGTTGGAAAAAACACTAACAGTAAAAGACATGTAATTCAATTTCAGAGGGACTTTAAGTCTGCATTATTTTTGGATGAAGCTGAACCATTTGATTGGTTTGGTGATTTCCATTCATGGTAAGGCATTTTGTTGTTGTTTTTGTTGTTTTTGTTTGTTTGATGTTGTTTTCTCAAAATACCGAATTTTAAATAATCTATAGCAAGACCAGCAGCTTTATGAGGATGTAATGAAGCACAGCAGTGCATGGACTTACATGCTAATGTCAGCATACCAACATACTGACAGTGACAATGCTAACATGCTCATGCTTGGTTTGATTATACTGATCATATCTTGGTTTAGCCTGTTAGCATGATAACAAATGATGATTAGCACTAAACATAAAGCAGACCTGAGGGTGATGGGAATATAACTAGTTTTGCAGGTATTTGGGCATGAAGCTAAATACGACTTAGACCTGATGATGGTGATAGAGGAATGGTAAAGGGACATGAATGCCTGTACAAAATTTCATGACAGTCCATCCAATATTTGTTGAGATATTTCACTTAGAATCAAAAATTTCTACCTGCTGGTGGTGCTAGACGTAAAGTCAGGATCACCAAAATGATTGGGATCTTCTGGGGACTATAAATGTCTTGACAAAGGTTAATGGAACCTGGACCGAAGCGGTGGACTGACAGATGGACAGAGCGACAGACAGACATTGCCATCCCTAGAGCCATGTCACTTGCAGGGCTAGAAATTAGGATGATATAACACATAAACAAACCCATACACACATTCTCTTCGTTAATGTAGTCCTACTGTTCAGGGCAGTGTACTTTTACCCTCCCTTTTTTAGAGCCCTGTTTGTTGCTGAGAGGTCAGCAGGCACCAGGAAATAGCAGAGGTCAAATTAACACAGTTTGCCTTTATCTGCTTTTTTATTTGTTTCTAGTAATCCTTTGTAGCCAGGTTATCAGGTAGTATAGGCTATATCCAATAACTTGACTAACTTTGTGACTGTATTTGAAAAATTCTCAATGAGCTTCGTTTTTTTTTCACTGATGTTTCTCTTTTACTTACTTGTGAGGGCAGATGTTACAGTTGGCTTGCTTATTGTTTTGTTCAGTTGCACAGAAACATGGAGGACGTAACACACCCCCGGCCTCAGGCTGCTGAAGGTAACGCTGTTTGCGTCTGTTGTCAGCTCTTTCACAATCTCTCCTTCAGTGCAGCAGGTCACAACGTAGCTCTCCACTTCACCAGCAGGAGTGTCCCACTGCAGAGACAATGACTCAGCGCTGACATCATAGACTGTTATCTTCATAGGAGAGACAGGCTCTGTGAGAATAATTTTTAAAAAAACAAAAAAAAAAACGTGTCATTCAAAAAATGTAAATTCAAATTCTCTGTATGTGTCAACCTTTTAAGTGCTATATAACTGCCAAACATATGAGGTGTGATAGACAGCAAAGCCACAAAAAGTATACATTTTGCCACCTCTGTAATTTGGCACAAACTTTTATAAGAAACTGAGAGCATACCTCAGTGTAAGAAGTACATACAGTATACTTATGTTGAGGCTATGTGGGAACTTTAGTCGTGCCCATTCAGCCAGTGCTTTCTTGCATCGTAAACAATTTCATTTGAATTCAAGCAACATTATGTTCTCTCAAGCTTACCTGTGAAGACAGATACCGAGGTAGCTTTGCTTTGATTCCCATTTTCTGCTATCCTTGTGATGCTGAAAGTATACTCAGTCCCAGGTTTCAGTCCCTCAACATCTACAGTGCTGGAGTCCTCAGTGATCACACTGCCTCTCTGTGTGTCACAGGAGTAATCTATATGAAGTTTATACTTAACAGAGGAATCAGTGGGTGCAAGGCCAAAAGAAACCATCTGAATGCCTGAGTAGAGAACTGTTACTTCTCCTGGTGGAGGAACATCTGCCGAAAGAGAAGAGTAGCACATCTGAGTATCTATACATTAAGACATGTTTTCAGTCATGACAATTTCTACAGTTTCTTGACACTTGAATACTGTAGTATTCATTTCTTTATTTCTGCTAAATAACAGAGTGCTTCGGGCTCCAATCTATCACTTGCATCAGTCACACTTACAGTCAGAATGTGGCGTTGCAGCAGAGCCTCCTTTCTCGCAGTCAAGCTCAGGGAAGTAATCCACTGAATCATAAAACTCCTTATAATGATAAATGAGAAAAGCATGCATCTTTACTTTAATGAATCAAATCATAACTGATAAGACAATATGTACTGTGTTTGGCATGTCATTTTAGTAGTTTTAGTGTTTTTGATGAGCGATTATTTTGTTTACCTCCTCCTCCTCCTCTGAGTTATCCATTGTTGTTACACTCTCAGTCATCTCACACTTGGTCCAGATTATTCAATCTGCTTCTCACTAAAAGTAATAGGAAACAAGTTTATACTGTAACTTTAGGAAACCATGCAGCAAACAACTCCCCAAAAGCACAACAGTAATCAGTCCTAAAGGCCAGATGAACACAAAGGAAAAGCCTCTGCTGATTTATGCCTTCTCCATGCAAGTGCATTCAAATCATTTGAACAGAAGACCTTACAGGTGGAAGCCCTGAAACATGATAAAAGACAGCTGCCAGTTATATTTTTTCAAATGGTGGAAGGAGTGTTCAGATCTTTTACTTAAGGAGAAGCAATACAACAGCGTAAAAATACTACATTACAAGTAAAATTCCATCAGTCATTAATGTACTACCTCATGAATTTATTTTTATCAGGAAACACAATAGAGTATTCATTATGCACTTTGTCTGTACCTGCATCACTGGATTTTTGTTACTGATGCAGTAATGCGAAAGGGATACTTCACTGTTGTAGGTGGTTGAGGTGGAGAAAAATTTTCAGTTTAAATTTAATGTTTAATCTATAACAATGCACACTATTTTATAAGACAATCATATAAAATCTTAAAAAGTAAAATAATAGCTACAGCTGTAAATGTAGTGCAGTAAAAAGTACAGTATTTCCCTCTGAAATGTGGTGGAGGTGAAGTGTAAAGTAACATAAAATTGAAATACTCAAGCAAATTACAAGTACTGTAAATAAGTGTACTGCAAAAGCTACAAGGCAAGTAATTCTACACCTGTATTATTGTGTGTGTCCTGGTTTTTTGTTGTAATTTTTTTCACCTTGCTTGTCAGGTCTTCAACACTGAATCACTCTGTAACACGAAGCAAATGAAGAATACAATGAGGCGTGTCAGTCAGTGTTGTCAGTGCTGATGGTGTGTCTGGATGAGTGAGGTGTGTGGTGTTAAGCAAGGACGTTGAATGGCATAAATCAAACAACGATGCGCGGGAGAGAAGAGCTCTCGTTTCTAACAAAAATCTTTATTTCTGATTTATGTAAGGTCTTCTATAATCCGAAGTACTATGTGATCATTTTGGAGGCTGTAGTCTGTGGTGCTGTTGAACTGCATCGCATTGCGTCAACAGGTGTTCCTATTATTTTGTCCACCCCACTCAAATGAATGAGGGGAGGCTGAACCGACACATCTCTTTGTATAATGCAATGCAGTTCAACAGCACCACAATCTGCAGCCTCCAAAATGATAACACAGTTGAATCGACCCCTCTTGAACACAGTTTCAACAAAAGCTGAACGTGGAAACCCTCATGAAGGAGGACTTATTGCAGGAGTCTTATATTAGATGTTATATGTTTTAGTTTTAGCCAGGTTTTCCTAATAAACTGACAACTAAGTGTATCTCGTAAGGTCAGCTTCCTCTGTGGCTCGGCCGAAATGATAATGCAAACCTTATTGCGAGGAATGCAAAAGTAGCTCATGAAAAAATCCCATCATGAGCCTTTGGCCACAAGTGTACCTCCCAAACAGAAAAGGACAAGAAAGAAAAGATGCCCACCTCCACCCCTCCTGCATCATGACTGATTTTTTGCAAATGCAATACACCCACATCCTGCACGAGGAAGTAAGTTCTTAAACCAAACATGAGCATAAATCAGAAACAATAAAATGCCGCCCAGCAACAGGAAACCCCCCTCAACAATTAACAAGCAGTGTCCTCAACCCATGAAAGTAAATTTACTTGGGGATCCCCTCAGTGAATACTTCAGGATTTTTAATTCTAACAAAGGCATGAGAAGTGGAAGAAACAACTGCCTCTTACTGCTGAGCTTGATTACAGTCCTACACAACTACACAGTAATACCCCCCCACCCCCCACCCCCCCAAAAAAAACATAAAGCAGTAAAATCACTACAATAATGATAATAATCTTTTCTTCATATGTGTTGCACTTCCCAGGTCTGGTGGTGTGAAATGCATAATGTATATAGATGATCAAAATCGCTGACAAAACCGTAGCACATAGCAACCCACCTTTGTAGAAGAGATCCACCCATGGAAACACTGCATTCTTTGAGCCCGGAGGTCTTTTTGGTTTCTCTTTCTAATTCTAATTATGCAGGATTCGGAGGTAAAGTATTTGTCCTCTTGCTGTACATGAGGCACCACAACTCACGCCAATGCGGTCCTGCCGTGCAGACCCCTCCTTTTATTCTGCCGGTGAATCCACTTTCACTTTTGTTTAACGATCATGTGCTTTTCCTTGAAAACGAAACTTATGTTGACAGTTTCTCAGGAAATCAGTGCTGAAGCCATGGGAGTCACAACACACATTTTCACCATAAAGTTAAGGACCAGGGTAAACTCCAGGGCTAAATTGACGTTTCAGTTTTCACTTTGATATTTCACAAAAACTTGTTCATTGTCACACATACACAAAGACACACATTTAATCTGGATCTAAGTAAGCAATATAAGAAAGAAAATAGTTTGAAGTCAAAGAAATGCTAAACAACGTGTTAAGGTGACACGGTTCATTAATAAGGGCAAGCTGCTTGTTTTCATACAAAGATACACTGATATTATCACAATAACATACAATAAGAAAACAATGATTTCTGGATTTATTTAACTGGACTTAATGGACTGTTTATTTTGATTGAATGTTACACATCAACTCTTTTGTAGCGTGCCCTTTCCTGCCCACAGCTTCTTAATACACACCCTGCTGTTGGAAGAGGAGTAATCTCTCTCCCAGGGTTTCCTCCATCTTTGTTGTGCTTTTTTTTTTTTTCCTGTTGGCGAGTGCACAAACCTTTACAGGTGTAGCAGCGCAGATTTCAGTTTTTCCAGCTTTATGTGTTCCTTCATAGGCATTCGTTCAAATTGATTTCACGCATAACTGGACTGAAGCTGAACTGATGTCATGACCTGGCTCGGTCATGACTCCAGTCAGAAATTACAGCTAAGAGAGGGAGACGAAAGCATAATGCTAACACGAAGCACAAGAAGAATACAATGAGGTATCGTCAGTGGTGAGGGTGTCTGTGGATGAGTGAGGTGTGTGGTGTTAAGCAAGGATGTTGAATGGCATAAATCAAACAAAGATGTGCGGGAGAGAAGAACTCCCCTCGGATTGAGGAAGGGCGAGTATCTATCGTGGAGAAGCACCGGGCCCAGGTGCCTCCAACTACCGTGATGGTCTCCACCTCCAGCCACCTACTGCATCACAGAAATAAACCCTATAGAACATGGTAAACAAGCAAGCAGACTGTTAAAGGTAGACATGTCTTATTTGTATTTCATGTAAGGTATTATACAGTCCTGGTTGAAATTTTTGGCACCCCTGAATTTTAACTACAGAATTTAGAATATCTTGTAGAGATTTCAGCTATCTCAAAGGTTTTCAATGGGATTTAGGTCAGGACTCATTGCTGGACAATTTAAAACAGTCCATCTTTTCCTTTTCAACCATTCTTTTGTGCTGCTGGATGTGTGCTTTGGGTTTTTGTTCCCAGTGTTGTTGAGTATGGTACGGGCTGAAGCCACCACTCCAGATTGCTCCAGGTCTGCCTGAAGCTCTTTAGATGTCTTGCGTGGTGTTTTTTCCACAATACGCATCAACCTTCGCAGACTTTTCAGATTTTAGTTTCTTCTTAGCGCCACACCCTGGAAGCATCTTAATAGATTGATGCCTGTGAAACTTCTTGACAACTTTAATGAACTGTTGAAACAGGGATTCCAGGATCTTTGGCGATTGCCTTGTAGCCTTTGGAATTGTTCTGTTTCTTCATAATAGCATTTCTGATGCTCTCAGACAGCTCACTTGTCTTCACCATTGTAAAAGAGAAACTGGAAACAATCAGCTCCTTTATATGCAGTAAAACCATCATTCATTGGTTAATTCAGGTCATGTGTACACAGAAAATTAAGCACAGGTGAGTGTTATTTGTTTTTTATTTTATTTGAGAACTAATTTAAATTCATCAAAACGGTGCCAATAATTGTGTCAAGCATACATTTTATGTCTGTATTTTTTATTTCAGTATATGAAAGCATTTTTTTTTGTTGTTATTGAGTAATTTTGGACATTTTATTTAATATTCTGCTTATATGAAATCTGTTAATTTGCATTTATTCCTAAAGATATTCTAAATTCTGTAGTTAAAGGGCAGGGGTACCAATAATTTTAGTCAGGACTGTACAATCAAGTAAGCTAAGAAAAAATGAATTGATTTGGTGAAAGCTGAAAATTGTATTTAATGACAACAAACTATTGTATGTATCCGACTATTATTCCCAGTTTGTTCACATTTCAACACACCTGAAAACTGCGGTCGGTTTACAGTAAAACGAGATGAAGTCATGCACATCAGTGAGGTTATATAGAGGTCCTGTGTCAAGTCAATGATGCATGAAAGCGCATGATTAACACCCCAAAATGGCAAACATGACTTAAAACAATTACAGTTGATAATATTTCGGTTTTCGTATACTGTGATTCTGATCTGGGAATCATCAAAGACATTCATATCCAGACTGCTGGGTCTTTTTTTCTTTATTAAATCAGTTAACGGTGGTAAGTAACATGTATACATGTTGACAGTACCACATGAAGAATGAACTATCTTTTAAAATTGTAATATTTGGCACCAGATACTTCAATGTAATACAAACAAAGACATTCTAAATTCTGAGTAAGAAAATCAATCCTCAATTAAAAGAAAGAGAAGAGAAAAACAATTTTCAGCCTTTAAAATTCTGTTTTAGAAAAAATGGCATATTGTACAAAACAAGTTTCTGTTCTATTGTGATAATACCAAATACACACTGAGTGATCTTTTAAAAAGAGATAAAAAAAAAACAATACTTTAATAATTACAATAATGTAAATACTGGATAGGAGACATTTCACAAAAACACAAATAAACAGTAAAAGATTGCATATCATATTTCATTTGATAAAAGAAAAACAGTTGTCTGACACTTTGTTGCTTTGATTATCTGCGTATATATCTTTTCGGTGGCAATATAATGATGTTCATCTGTCGCACAAAATCATAAAATCAAACTTAGATTTAACTTAATTTGGTATGTTTCTTACATGTGCTCCTATCATGTATGTTGACTCAGAGTATCAAGTATCTAAAAGTCTGTTCATCAATATCAACATAGAGTTAAAGCTGATTATTAACAAATTAAATCTATCTTCGGTAGGTGAGCTCTAATTGCAGTGTTTTTCTTAAATTTCCCTGTTGTAAGGTCAAAGACAGTATCTCTCTTCTCTAACAATATCTTTGGCCTTGCCATCTTGTATATAGTTTGTTACTATTTGTGATTTTCTTCTATGGCATATTAAACAAGTAAGATCAAAATATCCATGAGATGATAATGACTGAATCAGTGCAATGAGGAGAATGTGCACCTCTGTAACCACATAGCATGTAGTCTTTCACTTGATGTTAAATGACTCTTTGAGACTCTCTTCTGCCTGCTTAGGTGTGATTCTTTTCCAAGCTGGAGGAATATCAGCAGGCTTTGCATTGTATGCTCCTGCAAACTTCCCGTTGAACTTTGCCAGTATATATTTCCAGTAGTCTGATGCCTGAAGGCTTACATCTGGAGGAATTCTCCAGTGTGGGAAAATTTCTTTGTAACACTTGTAAGGGTACCATTCATTGTTTGTAGCGCTACAGCGAAAACGCTTGTCACTGATCACGGATGAAGAGCATATGTCAGTGACAAGTTTTTCTGTCTCATACCACCTGTATCTACCCAGACCCTCTGGCCGATGCAGTGAAGCCCAGTGTTCAGTATGGGCTTTTCCTCCTGCCTCACAGGGCATTGCACAGAATGGACACTGTTTACCACATCCAATCACTCTGGTGAAAAGAACATTCTGGGGCTTCATGTGAAGATGTTTTAGTTTCATTTCAATATTGGATTTTTTAAACTCTTCTCTAAGAGCTTGACCCATCTCATTCACACACTCTTTGAACCAGTGAGCAAACTGTTCCTGGTTTGCTTTGTTCAGGATCATGAAAGCACCAAGAGCATCCTGGGAAATGATCAGCTTATCACCAAGTTCCTGACAAACATGTTCAACAAATGTCTTCAAGTTGCCACTCTTTTTCAGTTTGGCCTTGTTGATAGCTTCATTTATTCTCTTTATACTTGACTGGAGATGCTGATCCTCAAACTCAAATGTCTTAGAACCTTTTGAGAAGTGAGTCACTGTTTGGTCAAGTATCCACTTCTTTACGTATTCCTCATATGAGCCAATATAGCTCAAATAGTTTTCAAAGTTATCCTTTGAAAGCAAATCCAGCAAAATTGAATACTGGAAGTAGATTCTTGTGCTGAACTGCTGCCTTGTCAGCATTTCACCAACGATATCAGGGCCCAGGGAACGGTTGACAAAGTCTGTGACTGCAGGCTTCAAGCATCGGTTGGTGAATTCTCCTGCCTTCTTCTGGCACTGGTCTCGTTCATGGAACACATCTTTGAAATCAGCACGAAACTTTTCTTTGTTTCGATCCAGACATCTGTAAGGGTCATTAACATGCAGGAATTCTTCGTGCATTTTCTGAAACTCTCTGGCTGCAACTGCACAGATGTGCTGTTTTAGAGAAACTTCGAACTCGATGCCTGTCTTAACATCCTGATTGTTTTGCAGCCTCTCATCAATCATGTGTAGGATCTCCTGGATGTAAGTATCAGAGTAATTGTTTTTTCTTTCAACTTTTTCAATCACAAACTGAGTGCAAACAGCTATGATGCTGTCAGCCATTTTCTGAACAGCCATTGTGTCATTTTGTACGTTTAGCCACTTGCTCACTTTGTGTTTAACTCGGTTGTAGAGTCCTTCAGCTGTATACTTGAAAGGCAATTGTTCACAATCTTTCAGGCATTTTTGACTCAACAATTCACATGCATGACTCCCCTTGTGTGACAGATTTATTCTCAGGTGGTTGGATACCTTGTTGAAGACATCTGTTGCCTTTTGTTCAGAAAATGACAGTTTCTTCACTGTTGCATTCCACATCTTATCAAATTCTTTGTCCAGCTCTTTATCTCTCATCTGGACATTCTTCTTTCGACATTCATCAATCAATGCACACACTGCCTTTTCAATTTCTTTTGTGTGATTTTCCTTGATTCTATCAAGTTCTGCCATTCCTTGTTTGATTTCTGCTGCTGCTGTGAGCTGATGGTACACAGAGTTCTCCAATTCTCGTCGAAGGATCTTTGCACTGTTTGCAAAGTCCTCTTTGTATCCTTCTACTAGATAGACATGACCCTCTGTTTGCTTGAAGTACTTTGTCAGATTATCAAGAAGCTTAGCCTCCCATTTAAACACCACTGCGGATGCTTCACTTTTCAAAAACATGACAAGTTCTGTCATGTCAGCTTTTTGAAATTGCGCAGCAACTGTACCGAAATTTGAAATTCGTGTTTCAGCATTTGTAACCCACTTGTACATATACTTTCTGAAATCCCATTCCCATTTATTGAATTGTGTGCATAGCCTCATGTACGCATCAGCCACTAGACTGTTTCTGAAGCTAAAGATGAAGTTTTCATGCTTTACTGCATTCCACAGGCTTGACATCCACTCTTTAAACTCCAAGATATCATTAGAGGTTGACTCACAATTTCCCAGTAGTTGGATGATGTTTTTCTTGAGCTCATACACAGCTTCGCTGTACCCAGCATTGACTGGTGCCATTGGTGGGTTTCCATTCCAGAGTCCAGGAATGTACCAGTTCCCAGTGTCTGGACTGTACTCCATCACATCCGTGAAGCTCTTGTTCTCCTCTTTCTTTTCCATTTTGGCTGCTGCCTGCGTCATCTCGTTTAACTGTTGCAAGAGCAGTTTCCTGTCTCTTAAGTTCTTCTCATGGGCTGAAACATCTGACACATTCTGGTGAACAAACTGACATTTAGGCTTTTTGCCCACCTCTTTCATCCTGAGAAAAGCATGTACAACTATTTGCAGGATGTCCTTCATTTCTGTGGAATTCTCCATTGCAATATTGATAATAGTGATATCACTCAGCCCCACAACAAGTGTTGCAAGCTCATTGTCATGCTCATGGCTATCATCCAGTTGTGCAAGCTCTGGTGACTTTAGGCCCTCAGTGTCAATGATCACCATGAAGTCACAGTTGAGTATTTTTTTGACATCTTCATTGATTCTGATGAGCAACATAAAAGCACCTCGAGTGCATCGACCACTGCTGACTGCAAACTGCACTCCAAACATGGTGTTAAGAAGAGTGGACTTTCCTGTGCTCTGAACTCCAAGAACTGTGACTACCAGTATTTTGTTCTTTGGAGACACCAGGTCATTAAGCTCAGAGAGGACGTCACTCACCCATCTGAGAGGTATGTTGGATGCATCTCCATCTACAAGCTCAAGGGGAAATCCATCAAGCAACAATTCTGCACAGAGTTTGGGCAGATGTTGTAATTGTTGACGTGACAGGTTTGTTTCTGGAAGAAAAACTGAAGCTTCATAGATCTGGCCCATTTCACGGAAGAAGTGTTCAGTCCCCAGTGAACTGTTGGACAGTTCTCTATCAATGACTTTGATCTCATCTTTGTTCTCAGAATTCTTGCATTTCTTTTTGTACTGCTCCCTGAGGTTAGACAGTTTTTCTCGAGACAGGTTATCTAGGTTCATTCGCATCCATTTCAGGAAATAACATCTCTCCATCCCTGGGCTTGATATTGCCTGTATGAAGCATGTCATTGCATCTGACATGTCATAAGAATTCTGTTTGTCCCGAAGGTTTTCTTTCTGCATCTGAAGATCACTTTTGTATTTTTCTATGTTTTCAGACCCAAGTTTCCGAAGCCGAAATTCTTCCTTCTCTAAGCTTGTCAATTCCTTCCATATTTGGCCTTGTAAAGGAAGCTGAGCTTCTTTGTATTTAAGGGTGTTTTCAATTTTTGCAGTAATGGCATCTGCATTTTTCTTGGCAGTCTGGCACTCTGGAAGGTCTTCATCAACCAAGATTCCTAGTTCATGGGCAATGTCAGCCATCTGCTCTATGGGCATCTTCATTTTTGAGGTCTCAACTGCATCCCTCACTGTCTTCCTCAAATTTTTGACAAAATCTGCATCATTTTTCTGCTTAGTCTTAATTATGATGTTGTTGGTGGTCAAGCCCAATTTGGTTGCTACCTCTTTTAGAGCATTTAAACTGAAGGTCTTGCTTTGATTGTTACCCACCAAAAAGATCTGTGCCTTGTGATGTTGGTTAGTAAGCAGCTTGCAGTCAGGGTCCAAATTGTCAAAGAACACAAAAACTGCTGCAGATGTCTGACACAAAAAAGAAAATTGTGTTTCAAATAAAGCAATGTCCCCACGAAGGTTAGCTACAGCCACTGGCTCACTGAAAATGTCCATGTTTTTGTTTCCACAAGGGAGGTACCAAGTAATTTCAGTCAGTCCATTGGATATTCTTCTTGGACTGTCGCCACATTCCATATCTTGGTGAACAAAAGTGTCATGGTACTGCTGAGAATTGCTCAGAAGCTTATTGAGAATCTCTGACTTGGACAAGGAGCATTCCCCCAATCTCACAAAAGATATCATTGGAAGTTTAGAGAGAACAATTCTGTCTTCACTAAAGCCCTTGGATTGTGAAAGTGACTGAGGCCTGTACTTTTTAACAATGTCTCTCATGGCCCAGAGCATGAGTGTGCACTGCTGTGTGTCACAATTAGGAAGCAGCAGAGGCACAGAGAACTGACACATAGACATTTTTAGTGCCAGTTCCTGCTGTGCAAAACCATCAGAACACAGGAAGAGCGCAGTGATTATGTCCAGGGGGTTTAGCGTGTCACCTGAGTTTGAACTGTCAAGCAGATGATCAAAATCTAACACTGTATTCCCTGCTCCAGCATCACAGTCAGACTCATATTCTGATGCACATTTCACATTCCTTGTTGTCACATTAACCATCATTAGTTTCTTCAGAAAATACCATGGAAGATCTGAATTACACTTGGCAGGATCATCATTAATGGTCTTCTCATCAATCTGAAGTATCTTTCTCAGGGATAGCTTCTTTTTGTAGTGCTGCTCCAACCCCAGATCCTCTAGTAAGCTCTCCAGTTGTGTCTCTGTGGACATATAGATGCTTGTTATCTCAAACCAACAATTAGTGTTTTAAGGCTAGTAGAGCAAGCTGACAAGATGTGCCAGTATTGATTTAAAGTAAAGCAACTTTATTATCCTTCCAAAATATTAAGCTGATAATTTATGAAAATGTATTAAAAAACTATGTTGTTGATGTTGTATTGTGACAGCAGCAAAAATTAAAACAAAATAATTGGAGATGCTTTAAGTATTTAAGTCAATACACAAAAAAATTACTAAAACAAAGACAATTATAAGTAATCTACAACTACTGTAGTAGGGGGTCTTGGCAAAGTCCACAGGCAGCCAGGAGTAGTATCCACAAAATAGTAAGCCCTGATATACTCTCTAACTGGTTGAAGGTAGCGAGCTACAGATCAGTATCTGCACAATGAGGACATAGACTCGCTGCTTGCTAATCCACAGTGTCTGAGAGTAAAGAGTAAATGGCAAGTATGTTGGTTAGCTGGCAAAATGCCCCAGTAGTAGGTCCCTTTGTAAAATGTCCAAAATTTCTTTAAAGGCCTTACACACAAGTGGTACTGATTTGGTCGAGCTGTCCAGTTTCTCTATTAGGCTGAAGATATGCTGTGAGTTTTCCAGATTATCTAAGTAAAGTTGACTTGTTGGCGTCAGTTACTTCTACATCTGCCTGCTTTCTATCTGCACTTGGATCCTATCCGCCAGTCCCCTTAGAGTGGTTATTATCATTACTATTTCACCTTCATTAAATGTGTGATTATTATTGTCAGGTCATCTATTATGTGTGGTATTTGTAAATCAACAGAGGAGCTTGTAATAGGCATATATTACTTGAAACTTACTTTTAAAAGCCAAGCATCTGCATATTTATTAATTTACTTCAAATTATATAGCCCCACCTATTAATACTTAAACCCCTTTTACCCCAGCAAGAGGAAATCTCATCTGCCAGAATCATCTGCCATTATGCATACACATTTTTTTAAAAACACTGGTAGAATGGCAAGAGGCAACTGTATATTTTCAACTGCATGACCAGACTTCAACAGAAAGTCCTTTTTTGTCAGAGACAATACTTTATTCTGTGTAACCAAGCATATAGTCTTTAAATTTAATAAGATGTAAATATTTTTACAAAGATGTCCTACAAAATAGAAGCCAATTCTGTCCGGCACCCATGGGGAAACAATACTGTGATGTGACCATATCAGGAATGCTATAAAAAGGCCACTGGATTTGCTTGAGGTTCTTGAAGATGTTTCACCTCTCATCCAAAAGGCTTCTTCAGGAATATACAGCACAGGAGAGAATAGGCAGTTTTAAACTAAGCTAAATCTGTTTACATTCCTACATTAAACTTTATTTGGTGACCTGACAGCCCCCTACAGGTTTTGACCATTCAGTGGTTTTTGACCGTAAAGTAATATAGAAGATCATCCCGTCATTCCGTCTGACCTGCTTAAACCAGTACACAATTTTCTGTTCCGCTATGCGTCTCTTTTAGTTTCTCCTGTGAGGTTTCCTGATGGTTTCCTATAATGAGCTACACAGTGCAATTTCAAATGCAGTGTCCAACCGCCAGCAACTTCAGAAATGTAGCTTCATCATAAGTGGTGACTCTGTGCTATACTAAAGTGTTCGTTCCAATTACTTAAGTACATTCCTTAACTCGCCGCTTTCTTGGCTTTTTTCATTTTCCATTTCTTTGGCTGACATAATGCTATGGTGCAGTCAGGATGCCCTACATCATTGTATCTTAAGCACCCCTTGGGAAATAGTACATTTGAATATCATGACTATCATTTGAACTCTTTGTGATTTTTATCAGCTACACGTCAGGAAACAATTTATGGCCATATTTCAATGTCCACAGAATCACTGTATATTACATCATCATTGATGAATTCAGTAGCTTTTACTTTAAGTAATGGTGTCATGGGAAAATTTTGTCACTGCAAACCCACAATAGTCCTGACAAGTTATCATCAGGTTAAATAACTAATCACCTCTGTGAGTGAACCATGGGTGTGCAAAGGTCAAATCAAATCACTGACTTAGGAGCTTCTTTTTTTCTTTTACATATGAGTGTGTTTCATTTACCCATGACATTCCTATTTTACTTGATTATTCTTTTGCAACCCTTCAAAGAGTGAAAAGGTGTCTGCATCCGTGCTCTGGGAAGAGCTTATTGCTTCTTCGTTTTTTCCCAAATGATTTTGTTGTGCTTACTTGTGTGGGCAGACTTGCTACGGGCATGACAGGCTGCCATCGTCACAGTACTCCTTGGCACTGTGGAAATAAAATGGTGGCAATATTAATTATTCTGCTTAAAACTACTAACAGACTGCACAGCAAATAGTGACTCTTTTTCTGAACAATAGACAGCATGAAGCTGACGTTTACCCTTGCTGTCAAGCCGTGGTGCTGATCGAGGGCCTGCACGGTAAGAAACAGTTGAATCTTCATCACCGATTCCCTTGATAAATGAGAAAAATATACATTTGCATCATACATTTGCATTAAGCTAATTTACACTTTAGCTTAAAAGACAGTATTTCCATTTTATTTTCATTTGTCATTCCAAGATGTACAAACTAGCTGTTTACCTCCATTGTGGTTAACTCTCAGCCAGCCCGCACTTGGTCCAGATTATTCAAACAGCTTCTCACTGAAAGTGATGAGAGACAACTTTATAAGACTTCATTACCCAGGTACTATAAATATCCCAGCCTAAAGGCTACATCCCTGAAGTATGGGCCAAAAGCAGTGTTTGCTGATCATAAAAATAATTTATACCAACCAGTATTTAAAATTTGTGCATGGGGTTTAAAAATGTGTGACTTCGGCGTGTTTTGTTTAAATCTCAAAAAAGACCACCACCTCCATTCTTGCAAATAAAATACACCCAGATCCTGCATGAGGAAGTAAGTTCTTAAACCAAACATGAGCATAAATCAGAAACAATAAAGTGCCGCCCAGCAACAGGAAACCCCCCTCAACAATTAACAAGCAGTGTCCTCAACCCATAAAAACATTTTTTCTCGGGGATCCCCTTAGTGGCTGCCTAAAATTTTTGTTTAAATTTTAGTAGCTATGTTTTTCACTGACAAAATCGCTGACAAAACCGTAGCACATAGCAACCCACCTTTGTGGAAGAGATCCACCCATGGAAACACTGCCTTCTTTGAGCCCGGAGGTTTTCCAGTCAAAGAAAGATGCGCGGGAGAGAGGAGCTCTCGTTTCTGACAAAAATCTTTATTTCTAATTCATGTAAGGTCTTCTATAATCCGAAGTACTATGTGATCATTTTGGAGGCTGTAGTCTGTGGTGTTGTTGAACTGCATCGCATTGCGTCGACAGGTGTTCCTATTATTTTGTCCACCCCACTCAAATGAATGAGGGGAGGCTGAACCGACACATCTCTTTGTATAATGCAATGCAGTTCAACAGCACCACAATCTGCAGCCTCCAAAATGATCACACAGTTGAATCGACCCCTCTTGAACACAGTTTCAACAAAAGCTGAACGTGGAAACCCTCATGAAGGAGGACTTATTGCAGGAGTCTTATATTAGATGTTATATGTTTTAGTTTTAGCCAGGTTTTCCTAATAAACTGACAACTAAGTGTATCTCGTAAGGTCAGCTTCCTCTGTGGCTCGGCCGAAATGATAATGCAAACCTTATTGCGAGGAATGCAAAAGTAGCTCATGAAAAAATCCCATCATGAGCCTTTGGCCACAAGTGTACCTCCCAAACAGAAAAGGACAAGAAAGAAAAGATGCCCACCTCCACCCCTCCTGCATCATGACTGATTTTTTGCAAATGCAATACACCCACATCCTGCACGAGGAAGTAAGTTCTTAAACCAAACATGAGCATAAATCAGAAACAATAAAATGCCGCCCAGCAACAGGAAACCCCCCTCAACAATTAACAAGCAGTGTCCTCAACCCATGAAAGTAAATTTACTAGGGGATCCCCTCAGTGAATACTTCAGGATTTTTAATTCTAACAAAGGCATGAGAAGTGGAAGAAACAACTGCCTCTTACTGCTGAGCTTGATTACAGTCCTACACAACTACACAGTAATAGCCCCCCATCCTCCCACCCCCCCAAAAAAAACATAAAGCAGTAAAATCACTACAACAATGATAATAATCTTTTCTTCATATGTGTTGCACTTCCCAGGTCTGGTGGTGTGAAATGCATAATGTATATAGATGATCAAAATCGCTGACAAAACCGTAGCACATAGCAACCCACCTTTGTAGAAGAGATCCACCCATGGAAACACTGCATTCTTTGAGCCCGGAGGTCTTTTAGGTTTCTCTTTCTAATTCTAATTATGCAGGATTCGGAGGTAAAGTATTTGTCCTCTTGCTGTACATGAGGCACCACAACTCACGCCAATGCGGTCCTGCCGTGCAGACCCCTCCTTTTATTCTGCCGGTGAATCCACTTTCACTTTTGTTTAACGACCATGTGCTTTTCCTTGAAAACGAAACTTATGTTGACAGTTTCTGAGGAAATCAGTGCTGAAGCCATGGGAGTCCCAACACACATTTTCACCATAAAGTTAAGGACCAGGGTAAACTCCAGGGCTAAATTGACGTTTCAGTTTTCACTTTGATATTTCACAAAAACTTGCAGCCATTTGTTCATTATCTCACATACACACATTTTATTAAAGTAAAAGGATCTAAGAAAGAAAAGTTAGACAGAAACTGTATTTTCATACGCTTATTCTGAACAAGTCTACAATAAATCGAAGGAGATTCCACTTGGATTTATACAAAAAAGTGCTGATAAATGATCCGCTGTTTTGAAATGATAACATGTCTTTGCAAGTAATTAAAAAAAAAACGAATTAATTATTAAATGTCACAGTACAAATTTAATTTTTCATGTTTTTTTTCTCCCGCGAGATTCATGGTCATACTTCCCCTACGGGGAACTGGTTCCTCTTTATCGTCAACTGCCTTAGAAAAACACATCGTCCGCTACAGAGTCAGACCGTTATTAGTGGCCCATGATGATGCCTGACACAGCAGCACACCCGCAGATGGCAGCTGTGCGTAACGCTGCTCACAATGACGCAGGGAGGGATTTTTTTTTTTTACAAATGCATTTGAATCTTACATTATTCTATTTTAAACGCTGAAATTCCCAATATGAGACTTTTGACCAGGGATATTACAATGTAGCGAATCGGTGTGAGCGAACAGCAAGGACCGACCGCTACAACTCGCCGGCCCACCTTCGCTGCCGCAGTGACGGGAAGGCGGCGTCTTCTTCTTCGACCCGTGATGTTACTTCCGGGGCACACCGAACGTAAACAACCTTTCCGGCCAAAGCGAATGTCGCCGTTGCAGAAAAGCGCGCAGCCCGGATATTAGCGATGAGATAAGGCAGCTTTTTTCCCGTTAAACCCATCCTCTGAAGGTAGGTGAGCTCTCAATACACATGAATTAGTCCAAGTATTGACGCTTCACCGTAAAATACACCGTTTACCGGCTTAGCTGAGCAGCCGCTGCTGGGCTCAGTAGCGGTAGCTAATGTTTGACTAGCACCATCTGTGACCTCAGCACGGTACTCTGAGGTTCACTCACGTCGCGTATGTAGGTTGGATTTTAACGTTGGTAAGCAACAGTAATCGTCTCCTTTTAGTCTTAAGTTGCCACCTCCTGCTGATGTCCTTAGGATAAATCTTATAAAAAGCCATTAATAGTGTTGTAAGCTAATTTGTATGGTACAGGTTTTTTATTTACTCTTACACTTGTGTAGTGTCCCTCTCGTAGGTTATAAGGATGTAACTAATTATTTTAATTATCAGTTAATGTGCTGATTATTTTCTTGATTAATTGCTCAATTGTTTGGTCTATAAAATGTTAGAAAATAGTCAAAAGTACCCATCACAATTTCCTAAAGCCCAACGTGATGTTTTTAAATGTCTTGTTTTGTCTGACCGTCTTTTAAAAAAATGTCTTGAACTCTTAATAATTAATAAAAATTGTTGTTACTTTTTTTTTCTGTTGATCGACTAATGAATTAATGGTGTTACCATTGCAGTTTTACTTGGAGCAGTTGCAGAATAATTACCGCAGGATCTACACAATGTAGAGCTGAAACAATTAGTCGATTGATTAAAAAATGAACTACCCTGTATGTTAATGGTTGAATCATCTGTCAGTTTCAAGCAAAATATGCCAGACACTACCTACTTTAGGTAGTTACTCAGTTGTGAGGTTCTGTTGCTTTTCTTTACCTTAAGTGATCGTATACTGAATATTTGGGAGTGTTGGACTTCAGGTCAGATATTGAAGATGGTTGCTTGGGCTTTTTTTTAAACTATTACTTACATTTTATAGACCAAATAATTAAACCCGAAAATAAAAAAAAATCTGAATATTCAGAGATAATGGAGAAAATTGGTAGTTACGGCCCAAAAAGAATATGTGTATGTTTACTTGAATGTATCATGGTCTTATATAATTTGACTACATTTCCTCAGTTTTTTTTAACATTGTTCCCTCAGCTTCATCATTTGGCCCCAGCTGCTGCCTAAACATACATATCCACTTATACGCAGAAAAACATGACAGAGCCACGCAACCCAGGGATGTCCTCAATCCCTCAGGCAGCCCCAGTGCACACCGACTCCACCACCCCAGCTGTAGAGATGGACCCGGTTGAGTATACCCTTAGGAAGCGCCTCCCCCGGAAACTGCCAAAGAGACGGAACGACGTCTATGTCAACATGAAGACTGATTTCCGTGCTCAGCTGGCACGCTGTCAGAAGCTTCTGGAAGGTGGGGGTCACAGGGAGATCTGTGTCCACGGCCTCGGCCTTGCCATCAACAGGGCTATCAACATTGCCCTTCAGCTGCAGGCCACCAGCCAGGGGGCGCTGCAGCTTGCGGCCAACACCTCTACGGTGGAGCTTGTGGACGATCTGGAGCCTGAAGATCCTGATGAGGCCGGGGAGCCAATGACACGTACACGCAACAACTCAGCCATTCATATTAAGGTTTTCTACCCTGACCCTCAGTGACCTGAATAAAGTTGTGCCCAGTGTGTCAGGCACAGTTTCTCAATTAGTCTTCAAGTCCTATTTGTTTCCTTATAAACCAGTAGACCAGAAAACATTGTCTGTTGGGACTATTTGTGTGGAGAACTATAATTACAGACTGCAAAATAGAGCAGACAAGTATACAGTGTGTTGTCTGTATCAGTGAACTATGTTGGAATGGACAGCCTTTGTTGACTGGATATATACCGTGCTGTTACGTTTGTCGTGTTGTATCCTGGCTTTTAAGTTTGCATGTCTTGAAGCAACAGTGAAGTTTTCCAGGTGAAACCTCCATGTAATTTCATACTTGAAGACATGGCTGTGCCAAATGTACACGAACAAGCGTCTTTAGTTTTAAGGCCCAAGAGTCTGTGCAAGTGTTTAGTTTTGTGTCTATGTTTTCAAAGCTACAAAAAACTGAGAAATCCAAAGTTTATATTTCAAGCAGTTGTTGTTGAAGATGTCCACTAGATGTCAGTAGTCAGCTACACATAGGCATGCCAGGATTTATATCCCTCTGCGGATGAACATCTCAAGCACCATGTAACAACAATTTGTTCTCAAAACTGGTTTATAGAATGGGTTCAGCTGAGGGTCAGAGACAGTTTCATATCATCGAACTGGTGCTGGTGTTTCAGTTTGGTCATAATGAATGTAGCAGACAGTTATCAGGAAAGCATTGTATCTGATTTCTGGACAGAAATAAAATTTTCTGCAATGTATCTGTCTTCAACTACCACATCTGCATTAAGGACAGGACAATCTGTCAGGGTGTATCAAAGACCAGTAAGGTCTGAGATAGCAGCTTGTATTCAGCATCTAAACTACACTGTTAACTCCAATGACCTGACCAAGACAAAGGTAATGAATGAAATGGACAGAATCTTCTTGTGTTTCCAAATATTCTTTCTTTATCCAAGAATAATATTTTGTATTTAAATAGCAAATTATACAGTGATGGGACAAAACAACACAAAAATAACAGGAAAGAAAACGTGCAAACATCCTCAAAAACATTTTGCACTTACACAACAAGATATAAAAATACGGAAAAAAACAAGGAAGAACACTTAACTAGTCTGAAATAGTTGAGCTTCCATTTAATAGAAAAACTCAAGTTCCCAGGACTGACCAACTGCCTGTCTGCCGTTTGATGATGAACAATAGAGTGAGGGAGGAGACAGTGTTAGCGTCAGATTCTGGAAAACAACAATTTGCAATTACAGCCTCACGGGATGTTAATTGTAAAAGAAAAACAGCATTTTTCCAGGCAGTCTAGCTATCAGTGTGTAGATACTGGTTGAGTGTTGGTAGGCAGCAACAAAAACACAGATAATGACAAAACAGCTTCACAGTTCTCATCTAACCCCCCTTCTCACTGACCTCTTGCTCCCTTGTTCACTGTGATTGAAACTCTGCATCCACTTTTTAGTCTCTTGTTCTGTTATTTGGAAGGAACATGCAATGTGAATCTAACAGCTAGTCAGGTACATACAATCTTTATAAAAAGGAAGACAGCAGCGTGCCATTGCAATAAAAAATACAAAGACTTCAGCTTTAAAGTAGAAAATATGTATAAATAGTAATTATACAACTTTTAAAAATATATTAAAATATTCATTGAAAAATCCAAGAGAAGAGACTAGTGTTTCTGTGAGGCATAGTTGAAAATGTTAAAGGCTTGTGGGGTGAAGCCTCATTCATTTTTGACTTTTCGCAGTGGTATTCGAAATGGATACCCTGTCGCAACCTCACAGTTGTCCAATTTCCAGGTGCAATCAATATTTTCTGGGTGTTTCACTCCATAATTCACTCTAAACTGATGAGTGTAGGGGTCAAACTCACTGGAAACAAACACATGCACACTACGTGCAGATCTGAACTTGCAGTCTTAACTCACACACACCAAAGTACATCCACAGACAAAGTGCAAGAGAGCGCCAGTAGAACAGCTATTGGAGCAGTGCTTCCCAAAGGCCTCATTTTGGTCACTGTGTGCTTCACCGTGTCAATGTATCACGTCTACATTCCAAGGTTCAGTCATCTCCTGTCCATCCACAGCCTAGCTTGGACTGTCCTTTCCTTTCAGCTTCCTCCACTTAGGCGAGGAGGGCTGTATCTTTCTATCCACACCGATTCCACCAGCCGGGGTGCAGGTCAACAGTGTCAAGTTCCTCCCCTTGCCTTTGGAAACACAAATTAGCTTCGCCTGGAGTAGGCAGATCAGCTGATCAGCTGACATCTTGCTGACAAGCCTGTGCATCCAAAAGGAGGAGGTGCACTTTGCCTCGCAAGAAATTGACGTGGACTTGAAGCAAATCCGTTGCCGAGGACACCCTCCATGTTCCCTCAAGCCCTGCTGCACTTGCTGGTGGGGTATATTCCTGAAAGAGAATACAAAGGAGCATGTTGCTCTTGTATTAATTTAGAAAATGTTTATTTTTTCAGTGTTTCCTCCTCTTTTGATGAAGTCCCAAAACCTTTGCTAAAAAATGCTACATTTCCCCCTGTAGGAGTAAGTAAAGCCACAAAAGTTTGCATTTGGTTTATAAGTTTTTTTGGCTTATAAAATTAAAACTCCAGACATCCACACAATCCCCCAATAGCAATCTTATCTTGAAAGTACTAAAAACCCTCTTGCACTGATCATCTTTGTATTGACAAGATCAATATGTAATCTTCCCAGGCTCAGTGACAGGTTTGTTTCTTTTTACTTAAAATTTGTCCTGGTTTTTGTGGGTGTAAGAACCATGTTAACTGCTAACAGTTTAAAACAATGAAACTTTTATTTCAGAGAACCCTAAGCATGGACACAGACAGCTCATTCATATTTTGTTTGTCTGTTCACAAGGCCTCAGCTTTGACCTGAGTCATTTCAAAGGGTTTGTTGTCATAACTCCACAGCAATTTAAGAAGCTTGTACAGCTGCTACAGTGCCCACAGCATTGTCACCAAGGGCTTACGTTTATACTTTTAGAGAATGTCCCGTGACACAGTTTCTCAGTTTCTCTAATACCAGAGAACACACCATTATTTCATTACAAGAAACTCAACTTGAGCTCATTGACCACTATATCTTAAATAGAGGGCAAGAAATACATTGGCTGTAATTACCTAGTCTATACTTTCCTCTCAAATATAATGAATTTCTAAAGACATGTCTCGCTTAATAGCTTACTTTATGACTTACTTTTATTCAAATGGTAGGATAATGACCTGTTTACATTCACATCCACTGTAGGTGATCAGAAAGAATTCAGCAAATTTTATCCTGAAGCAAACACGTTTATCAAAACATCTTACTGTGGCACTTCCTGAACACAAATCCAACCTTTTTTAATCACTCAACGGCTACTAAATGCCGCCTAATTTAAGATGAGAAAGATGATCCACTTAGAGAGGTGGCTGACAATGCCTGCAAAAGACAATCAGTGGACGAGTGGGGTGTGTGTTCCCAGAGGAACATCTTTGACGAGTGGGCTAGTCTGACTGAAAAGAGTATAGATGTACAAACTAAATAACTGGAAAGAGCATGTACAGGACAAACTTTCATCTGAAAAGGATTCAAAAAGGTTCCCTAAAAAATTAATTACATTTCTTTCGCAATGTGCCAGTTAATTCAGATTTATATTGTTAAAGTAATATAAGGCTCTTTTCATACCATTAAATTCACAAAAGGCTTCAAGCACAGCTGCCCGCCCGCTGTTTCTGAATTTGTACTTCTTAACCTGCTGTAACTCACCTGGATGTTGAGACTACGCAGCACAGCATTGATGCTGAGCAGGTTTCTAATGGAGTTATCTATGTGGCCGTGCAGTGCTGCGTTGGTGACCGAGGTCCGTAGCAAGCTGAGGGCCTGTTGTAAAAGCCATAAGCCGGACTGCACCTCCTGGGCTTGCTCCAAGGCCTTGCCAAGAAACGAAGAGAGGGCAAGAGTTGAAGAGTCTCATTATGGAAGCGATTAGGAACAAAGGAAGCAGGTAATCAACTCTCCCACTGCAAATTAACAGTTACAGGTCCCCCAAAAAACATACTGCACAGAAAATGGCATCTAGGAAACACTTAAAATGGTTCTAAGATGTTTGTGGTAAAAAGATTACACATTAAAAGGCACCAAATTTCTATGAACTTCTATTACACTTTATCACTAATCTAAATCTGTTGTGAGATGTTTTAACAACCAAACTGTTTTCAGTGGTTACTTACATTTTTTTTCTCCCAGACATCAAAGTCGACTGTGGTTTTTGGAACAGTGACAGAGTCTGACAGGCTACATCCTTCTCTACATGACTTCTAAGAAAACAAGAGAGTAACATTGATAAATGTTCGGTACGGGTGATTCCAGGGCCGCAGTATCTCTCCAGCAGCCTCCACCTGCCCTTAAGTGCATGCATACATTTTCCTCTCACCGTAGCGACTTCTGCGTCTCGCGCTTCCTTAATGAAATGGTTCAGGACCCTCAGGTCACAGATTGGCCTCAGTGGGGACGGTAGGCCTGGCCGGGTCCACTCCAACACTATCAACAGCAAGGCAAGCAGTCCTGCAATCACAGATACACAAACGCAGTCACTCAAAGGCTGCTGAGCATCAAAACTGCATGACAACAAGCTGATTTGTGCTAGCAAGCAAGCAGCAGCTGTGAGACAAAATCCGAGACCTCTTTGAGCGGTATGTAGTTATGTGGTCTAACATCTAAGTAATGATAATACTGACACAAATCTGATAAGGAAGCAAGATACTTTTATTGCTTTCCGCGCCACGCTTCATGACTGGGACGTGCCTCAAGGTTCTGGTGTTAACAAGCAATCTCTTACAGTGTCCTTCCTACACAAGTCTGAAGTTTGGCACGATTTAAACTTTTCTATAGATTGCTGCTTGAGTAGCATCTAAGTTTTTTTTTAGCGTCCTGAACTCTTGGTCAAGGACTTGCTTACTGCGCTTGCATGAAAACACATAATTATATGTGAAAGAGATGCCTACAGAGCTGCAGTTGTTAGGAGTATTTCATTGCTTCAGTGACACTTAAATGGCCCGAGAAATGAAGCTGGTAGTCTTCTATTTGTTTCACTTATCTGCATGACTGTCAGTCGAGCTTTAAAAACTCTTCTGTAGAGACCTCCTTCCTCCGGCATGTTTCCCTTCAACAAACTATTTAAAGAGTACAGTACCAATACAGAGACTGTAGTGATGACCACACTTAATGGATTTTATTGGCCAGGACCCCAAATAGGAACAGAGGCAAATCGGTCTGTGCAGGCATTTCACTTTCATCAGCACATTAATTTCAGATTCAAACTGTTACAATAATAATAATATATTAATAATAATAATAACAAAGACCAGCTACTGTACATCTGAACTATGGTGACATTACAGTATTTGCCTTGGTAAAAGGAAATAAATATTACCATTATGAAAATGAGATTCATTCAATAAACCCCATCCATCCAAGAACTTATGAAAACTCTGGATCTATATCAGTAAAGTTTTCCAGAAAAGAGAGAATATCCAGCAACCAAAAACAAAAAAAAACAAAAAACAAAAAACAAAAAAACTACTATACAGTCATTTCCACAGGATAAAATATTCGACTGGGAACAATACAAAGCAATTTGTCTTTTTTTTTACAAAGTAAATGTATGAAAACCTCAAGACCTTAGGAAAAACTGTTTCTTTTGTAATGCATCTGACCTGTATGAACCAACCGCATCTAGTGACGTCAGTATTATACTGTATATGTGAAAACACATCAGGTGACGATCTGCCCAGAGCTCCAGGGGTAATGACATATGATTTTCATTTTTAAAGTCATTTGTCCGCAAATACTTAATTCCCACCACTGTTGTCCTATATTGCAGTCAGAGCCAGAGTTTATCTGATTACACATAGGTATGGATGAGAACAAATACTGATGTTGTAGATTATTGATCTTCTTGACAAAACTACATTTTCTGTTAACTCACTGTGAGGTCAGAGGTCTGTGTCAGTTACAGAACAATACCCTTTGAGTAGCTAGGGATACTGCGCCTTGCTGGAATTAATTACTATTGTCTGTACAAATTAGCTTCTCAAGGATCAGTCCTTCATAAATATTACAGTGGCTTTTACATTACAAAATTCTATATATAGGTGTCACAGACATGCCAATATAAATATACACATTGCATACCAGCTGTCGATTTTTATGGCTGTATCATGTGAGATCATCACAGTAGCTTGGTTCAGCATGATTAGGCAGTATCTCATTCAGTTTGTTTCATTCTTTAGACGACACCTAAGAAGTCATGTGTTACCCTGGATTATGAACAGAAACCTGCAAACAGCATGACAATGCAGAAATGACTGCATGCGCTTTTAAAATTATTTACAATAGGGCGGCTCTATGACTGGGCCATTGGTCAGCCTTTTCCAGAATCTAGACATATTTCTAATCATTTCTCAGTGAGCATGAAAGAAACTTCTAGCTTTCACTGAAAGTGTAGCACACTCTGAACTCTAAGGATATACTTGGCAATGAGAGGGTTTCTACTGTTGTGGGTCATGTGGGCATCCGGCCTTGTTCGTCTTTGCCACATGCTGAATGCACCCTTTCACGGGAGCCTGGATGTGTGACGCAAAAGGATTATAGAAAATACAGACGATCTTCCCAGGCAAGCAGGTCAGATAAAGGCTAGATTCGTTCCCAGACTCCTATATAACTAGTACAAGTTGAGCCGACCTGCAAAACAGGCGTTGGACTAATATTGGAGGTTTGCTACCGCTGAGGGGTAAGAAGAAATAACATCAAGAATTATAATACCATTACTAGTAGTACATTTGTAGTGGTCCTTTAAGCGGTCAATAGTGTAATCAGCTTAAACTCCATGCCCCCTTTTCAGCAATGCCAGCGTCATGGAGGAGACTGCCAATGACACACAGGATCAGTCTGTGTCTATAGAACTGTAAATATGACTCATACCACTTCCCGTGTTTCAAAGAAACTCTCTGCAAACTCTTTATGTACATAGTGGTAGTGGTGGACAGTGTTCCACAACTTCCAATGCCCATTAGTTACAGCATTGCTGCCCCCTTGTTCCCCTGAGCAAACACTTGTAATCCCGGCAGATTTATAGTCCACTTAATATGAACAAACATACACTAATGCATACACATACAGTAAAGGGTGTCATCGGGTGTCTAACCGTTACAAGTACTTATGGGTGTGCATTTTCAATGAGCCAATCATTGAAAATTGCTGTTTACTCATAACGAATACAAGCTGTAAGCAAGGCAGGAAATCTATACTGAATGGGGCTAATTACAAAGCATTTCACACAGAGAATCCTACTACACTGGGCCCGTTTTCATCCTGTTGGCTGCTAAGTGGCTGCTCCCCGTAAGTTAGACACTGGTAAATTTATTGGTAGACTTTTGTACCTTTGTCCACGAAAAAGTAAATCACAAACTTTAAATCTTTGGACATATGGTCCTTTTCACACCTCCTATAATACTTTAATATTTTAGATCCATATTTTTAAAACGTCTGCTGAATTCTTTCTGATCACCTACAGTGGTTATGCTGTAAACAGGTCCTTTATACAAGCCTTGGAGGTCTTTCTACATTATTGTTCAAGAGCAAAACTTCAGATCAACATTGTGGTCCCACGTACTCTTCTGAACTATGCACACTTAAATAATCTTTAACATATGTCAATGTATACAGAAGTTTCAAAGGTAAAGTGATGTCTGTGCAGACTAATGGCCTCCTTTCTATACACTTTGACATTTGTCATTTTCCAAAACGGGGTCACTTTGTTAAATAAGTGTGTGTGACTCAGCTTGAGGATTATCGTGACCTTTTCACCTCTGCCATTGCCTACGTGAGAATGCATCAATCTAAACTGCGTATGCATGCACACACACACACACACACACACACACACACACACACATAGTCACTCTTTCCCCATGTCTCTCTCTCTCTCTCTCTCTCTCTCTCTCTCCATTCTCACCACAGTGGTGGAATTTGCAGTCCAGGACTGTGGCCAAACTAAAAGTTAACAGCTTAGTCTGCTAACATCAGCTGCCAAAACCATGTTGCTATTTTGAATTGGAAGCAGTAGTCCACAAGTGGCAGTGCTTTGGATAATGGCAAGCTTCTATCCAGGTATGTGACAGATGCTTTGGAAAGGTGGCTAGATGCTCACGTGAGATGATGCCTTTGACATGTGCTATTTTAACTAACTCATGTCAAACAGGTGCAGAGAAAGAGCTCAGCAATTTAAACCGACTACTTTGTGTGGTACTAACGGTTAAAAGGCACAGAGGGCTGATAAAGGGGTACTTTCGCTGAGTTGCACTTTTTTTTTTCTTTTTTTTTTCAAAGTACATCTCAGTGAAGGGATGGCTGAATGCTGTGCGACCTCTCTATTTTGAACGGGTCTTCCCCATTACTTCTTCCCCAATGACAAAGTGCAGAGTTGTAAATAAGTAGCTCAGATGACACAGGTGTGACATAATTTCCTGTTCGGATCTGCTGGAATCCCTTATAGCTGTCAGCCTATAATAACCTTTTGCTCTTTTTCTGCTGACATAGCTATGTGATGACTGTGCCAAAAACTGCAGACTCAGCTTTCGCATTCCAGTACCCTTAACTCTCCACTCTGCTTTGTCATGCTAGAGGAGAATGACTGGAGATGTATTTCCCCGGTGAACGCGACAGAACAGCAAACTGTTCAATCAATTCTCAGCAACTCCTCAAGAGACCATTTTATCGTCGGTGGCTTACAGTACCAGGAAACAATACATCTGTAGCGTGTGTGGGAATAAAGCCCGCAACAGATTTAGTGCCTTGCTCTCCTAAGTAAGGTTCAGGACCAACATGATGTCTTGCATCAACTTCATCAGCAACTTCAAAAAAGATTGTCGTTTTGAGACTGAAATGTCTCTTTCTGCCGTTATTAAGTTTGTTCAATGTCTTTATTTAGTAGTGAATTTTCAATAGTTTAAATGATTGATGGAAACTGAGAAGATTATAGGTTTGCAGCATAGCCTAATGTACAGCAGGCTTCTGGGAAGTGGCATTACACAGTCTATTTCCATGAATTGTTTGAAATAAATACAATTCTATAGAATGCAGAAATAGGTCTTAGAACAGAGGACAACCTTTAGGAAAACAGGCATAACTATTCAAGGAAACCCTGACATCCAGAGAGGATTTCAATAATCTCAAGATTGAGTATTCACCCATACACATGCAGGATATGAATACTGAAAGAAAGAGCTGCAAGCCCCATCCATGTATCTACAAACGTGTTCTAGAATACTAAGCACGTAGACTGCTGCGGCACACAGGCAGCTCACACAGAGTAACGCACCAGACTGGATAATAAGACGAGCGCTCTTACCTCTACCCGTTTTCTGCAACATTCGCAAACAGGTGCCGCATCTTTTAAAAACATCGTGAGAGAATTAAATATCTGCACAAGCTTCACGGCTCGAGTGAAAGGCACCGGTCAAATCCACCAAGTCCAACATACAACCAAGTGCGCGGGACCCAGCGCTAGTCCGAGCAGCATGTAGGCCCGTGTCAGAGGGATCTGTGCTGCTGGTGAGAGCAGTCACCTACCAGACTTTGCATCACTGCAGTGCTTTGGCAAAACCTTTTATTTACCTCCCCTAAGGATATAGCGATAACGCGATAGCCCGCAAGGACGTGGACGCGCCTTTTACGCACCACGGTGAGCGATTAAACATCAACCCCTGCATGTAGTCCCCCTTTGCGCAAAGCGTGAAAATAGACTAACGACTAAAGCCAGTGTACAGAGAAAAAAAAGTCACGAAGGACGTCCATTACTCACTGGGAAACTCCATAGCGGTATCTGCATAGACCTTCACTGGGTCCTCGCGGTTTCTCCCATAGGTCCGTCTATTGCCCATTAATTGGAAACGAAGCTCTTCTGAGGATCTCTTGCACTTATCCGGTAGGTGTTTCTAAAAACTTGTCCTGTTTGATTTTTTATTGATGACTTTGAAAATAAAGTCGCATTGTTTCTGCGATGACAATCTAAACGGGGCTACCTCCTCCCTTAAGGCAACGATGTTTTCTTTCATTGTTATCCAAATAATAGGCTATCCCTGTTTATAAAACATTTGGCCTAAAAGGTAAATAATGTCTCAAAAAAAGCCGCGCGGAGACTTCCCATCCATTGTTCGGATGATTTTCAGAGACGGTCATTGCAGTAGTACATTAACAAAAAAAACGGATGGTGTAATTGTTGATGATAAATATCAAATGACTCATTTAGTCCTGATTGTCGAAATCATAACGTTTTTAATACAAAACTATAACTGACACTCTCATATGCCACGACTGCCATTACTGACCACGAGTCCAATGAGGAGACATACAAATCAACGTTCGACATACATTTTTCTTGAACTCTTCAACCACCTGAAACAAAACTATGAGATAAAATTTGTTTATTCACAGAACCTGTGCAGATCGATTCGGGCGTTTATGTTAGTTGTAGTATCGTGTGCATCCTGTAACTGCTGAGATGCCTCTTGGCCAGACCGGCTAGTAGACAGTACAGTCCACGACTCACAGGTATAACACAGGTAAACACCCCCGCTGCTGCCTCTCCCACACTGAGACACATCCTCAAATGCTTGCAGCATGTGATCATCCAAAGCCTCCCTCTGAATGTCTGCAGCAAGGCGTTGTGTGTCAAGGTCGTCGAAACATTATTTTGTTAAGGACAAGAAACGTTAGTTTATTACACAGAAGATAGTATTGTATGTTGTGATTAAAGGGGAAAAAACAAATGTTAAACTACCAAATAGGGATGAGGGAGTGGGGAATCACAGATTGCCACTGAAATAAAAACTGACAGACTGATCATTTAATTTATTTCCAATTTGAACAATCAGCCAGTATCCTCATACAAAGGCGTAGCTATGGAAAGAAAACAAACATTTATCAATTGGTGTGCAGCTCCAGAAGATAAATCACAGGTGTTTGAAAAAAGGGAGCCAGAGGAGCATTGGGACGGTCGGCCAGGGGGACTCCTAAATGCTTCAGCTCATTCCTACAGGCATCATCCAACCTTGTTAGACAAAAAAAGTTGTTAGTACTTGTTGACAGTGGGACGTGAAGACGGAAGTCACGGAAAAGGCACAAATTAATCATGGATATGATGAGTAAATGGATAGCAACAGTAATAGACCATTTCATTTTTGTTGTGCGCCACCTAAGAAGTCCGAGGGGGCCTCTCGTATGTGGTATGTTCTGATTATTTTACTGGGCATTTATTTCAATTGAAATTGTTCTCACAATATAGTACACATCAGTTGAAGACATAAGATTAGTCTGAACCATTCCGCAAACTCCATTCATGAAGAGGTGAGTTTACTTTGGTTGGAATTTTTTCTTGCTGTTTGTTCATTTTCTATTATTTTCATCATTTGTGTTGTGGACTGTAGAAGAGGAGCTGGCTAAACTTGATCTTACAGAGAAGTTATATATGGTGAGTGATATGCTGACTTTATATAAATACAGGTGACAAATTAAAGGGAAAACCTGAATAAAGGACTGGAGAATCTTACAGTAAATGAATCCAGATGCATTTATCCAGGGCACGAGGGTTCACTGAACAGTTCGATGAGTATGAAAATGATGGGATTCATATGCTGTGGTTTTTGCAGTCACTGAATACGTATGGGACACTTTGGAGTGACATGTTAGTGATCCCCACCACCATCATCAAAACACCAAATGAGGGAATATCTGGTATTCCATCCCTCCAGTTGAGTTCAGAAACTTGGACAATCTAATCACATTTAATGTTGGTTTTCACTTTCATCGGTCACCTCTCTTTATATTTCTATTACTGAAGATAAATGTGCTTCCTCTGTAGAAATTCTGAGATAACATACGGTATGTGATAAACAATCCTACTGGCAGACTCATATCCAAAATCAGACGGGCACTCAGTAGAGCACATACCGCCCCCCAGGCGAAAAATGCCCTATCTCTCATTGGTAAGGAAAGCGATGAAAAAAATTCCTGGATCCGCTTCATAAACCAGATCTTCACCGAAATTTAATGGTTTCTTCCCTGGCCCCAGCCACATCCCTCCACCAAGTTTGCTGCAAATCAGCTCAATGCTTTTTGCGTAATCCTGCTGACAAATACATCAACCAACAAACAGACACGGGTGAGAACATAACCAAAGTGGTGGAGGTGATAAATTGGATATATACTGGAAATACAACTAATTACAATTAACTCAAAAAGTCCCCACCCCCTCTTGTGGAATACTACTTCCAGTTAAAAAAAACTTAAAAAAAACCTTCCAGTTAACTAGATATGAGGAAATGACACTGATCCCGACCCAGGTACATGGAGTAACAGTGACTTATCATCAAAGCAAAGTATCTGCTACAGGAATATGCAGGCTATTTCAAGGAGTCTGTCCATGTATACGTTGGAGTTTCCTCACAATGTGGCTTTCATGTGATACAATTAAACAAGGGTGGCATTACAGATTCAGTGTACAACATTGCATTTTTATTAGACTTAAGGATGTTAAATATAATTCCATTTAAAAAAAAAACAACAACAATGTCATGTAATATTATGTTAATTCTAAATATCCAATTAGGACTACTCGTCAGTTCAGTGCAGATGTGTTAATAGATGTCATAAAGCAATTCTATTCTCTGCACAGGCGTGCTTTATGTCCCATGTCCTCATCCTGACCCTTGACAGCCCCTTTGGAGCCAGAGTAAAGGAAATATATTGAAATTTCCTGGAAGTCTCCTCTGTGTGTCACAGACATGGGGTCGTCTTCCAAGGGCTACAGGAGGCTTTTCCATCAGACAGGAAGTAAAAGTATGTTTGCATATGTATTATCAGGGGCCAACATGCAATGTCAAGCGATACACATAGCTTCTATGAGACAAATACTTGGAAACACTGATATAAGCTATCACGCATACACGTTAGCATTCTTACTATTTCATAAGTCTACGTAAAGTGCATGTACAGCATGCACACACTAATGTGTACACAAGGGCACACACCAAGAAAAGGGCTGGAATGTGAAATATAGACAATTACTGAAAATATCTGAATTGCAAAAAGAAATGATTAACAACATTATATTGTGGCTAATTTCACCATCAACAATAAAAGGACCGATTAATAGATCTGTTTGATTATTTACATTAATAAATTATCTTGTAACTAAGAGCCAAGAACGAGTCTCTAATAATGTTTCTGGATTTTTACCTTGTGTCCCTTCCCAAAAATGCGATGCCTTAAGTGGAGGACTAATAAGCATTCAATATAAATTGATTCCACGGTTTTTTAGACATTTAAACATGCCTTAAATATTCTACCTAAGACCCTCGTAAGTGAGGGTCATTTTCTAGACAGTCTTTTCTAGGTTTGCATATAAATACTTATACTCCCTGTGATATGAGTCAGCTTTAATTCTACATAGTTAAAGCAGTACTAAGCTAAAGACAACGTTGACAGATTGTTGCACTGTTTGCTCAAAGGGCTGTTTGCTTATGTCTGAGCCAACATGACAGAGAGAGGAGAGGGAGACAAGGTACGTGCTGCGAGCCATGCTTCACGACCAGGGCAGGGGATTGGGGCGGGAGGTGAGGGATGTGTGGGGAGTGCGGGGGCAGGGGAGTCCAGTCACAGTGACTCCTTGGTTGGACTGGGACACAGTTATTGAATTTAAGATGACTTAAAAGAGGAGGGGTGATGTAAAGTTGAGGATGAAACCAAAAGCACTTCCCCTGTACCACACTTGTTAATAAACAAAGAACGCCATGGGTGATACAAAGAACCTTATGAGGGAGAGGCTTTATCGTGAAAGTGCACAGCTGTTACGTTGGAGTGTGTGTTTTTGTGTTTGTGCTTTTAACTCTCCAGGTTTTGGGCTCGCAGCCACCTAGGTCTACTCCTCTGGCGCGACACAAGACAGGAAGCTGACATAAAAGAATGAGGTGACCGGCTGTAAGCAACACAGGAGCCAAGGCAGGAGCCGAGACAGTAGCCACTGACGAGGTCGGAAGTTATTGTCTCAGCTTACAGGCTTCCACAGTGACAAGAATCTTATCACTCCATTGAACTTATGTGATCCCATGGTGATGGCCCCAAGTGTGGAGAGCATTCCAGGACAGGAACCTCATAAGTGGAGTTTCTCCCTGACCACAGGCTTTCATATAGCCTATGAGTTAAGTATTTAACTACCTTAATACTGTAGTTGAGCTGCTTGCTGGCCAACAACACTGTGGTGCCAAAAAAAGACAACAGGTGTGTAACTGTATAGACCACTTCTCTTACAACTATTCCTGAAGAATGTAAAGAGAGTTATTTCAACTTCCCTGGCTAAAATTGGGTTAACAAGACTGAGGGTCCGTCCCAGTACCTACAATGTGTGCTCACGTGCCGTCAAGTAGTATCAAAACAAGCTACATGATACTGCCAAAATGATAACATGTGCACAATGAAAATGCCAACATGCTGATGTTTAGAGGGTATAAGTTGCCATGTTCACCACTTTAGTTTGGGATGTTAGCATGTTAACTTTTGCTGATTATCAGTTAACAGTATGTACACCTCAGGCTTATGGGAATGTCATTAGTTTTGCAGTCATAAACCAAAGAATTCAACAAATTAAAATGTTGACCCGATTGTGGTGCTAGAGCAATATTTTATTCATCTCCTGGGCTCAGTTGACATCTGTCCCAAATTTCATGGCAATCCAACCTATGCTTGTCAAGACATTTCACTAAAAAAAGTCCATCTGCTGGTGGCACTAGAGCACTAGAGAAAAAGTCAGGAATTAACCAAAATTGGTGGGTTTCATCCTAAACAAAATTTCATTGCAATCTATACAGTAGCTGAGATATTTCAGTCTGAATCAAAGCAGTGGATCGACTGACCGACATTACCATGCATAGGGCCACAGAAGGAGAAAGACTAAGACTATTAAACCAATTCCTTGTCCAGCGGTTTCCAACACTTTCTCTCAAAACTGAGAATACTTCTGTTTTCTACTCAGCCAAATATTTCATTAATCAAATATTTCTGGCATCTTGTTTTAAATAATCCCCATTATATGGCTAGAATACAATCAATTCTTACTTCAAAGAACTCAACCCAAGGCTGACACTCAACATCCTTGCCTTTCTGGTTCATTTACAAAGCACTGCTCTTGAAAAAGACTTAACCATACCTGCCTTATATACTGTAAAATTTAGCCCTTAAATACCAAAAATATCACATCCTCTCTCTGACCCTGCTCCCCCTTTTTCACCTTTGCCAAGACACAAGAATATGTCCCTTATGTCTTAGGTCTTCAGATATTTCCCTACTCGGCCCAGTGAGCAATTCTTTGGCTGTACCATCAGGTTTTTTTCTCCTGGTCTGGTATTCTTCCTGTTGCCAAACTGCCTTGTGTGGTATTTTTTCTGGCCTAGCTGCCCCTGGCATCACACCTTCTGTTCTTCTCTCATCACTTGTCATTTCCACTTCATGAGCCCCCCCCCCACCGCACCACATCGCACCCCACACACACCCATTTGGCTGTCCTGTCTGCTATTTCCCTGACTGTATGCCCTGTACTTCTTGAGACTGCATGTTTTACGTCCTAACTCAACCTTTCACCTACATTCATATTCTGTACTATGGCGATATGAATATAAATTGAAAGAGCCCTTAGATGTGCACACATTGATTTTAACTCTTAGTTTGCTGGATTGGTTTCTTACACTTTAATGTTCAAGAAAAAAAAAAAGACAGTAGACAATTGTCCTATTGTCTAACATTAAGTGATAATCTGATTACTCCAGCATATATGTGCTTTCCGATTTTTACAGCCAGAGTAAATGGAGAAAAACACTAGAGCATTATTCTAAGCTAAACATCTCCCTTGTGCCTTGCTCTCATTTACCTTTCTCCATTTGCACCAAAGGAAAAAAAGAAATACTTTATATTCCACTGTAACTTCACTTTTTGGATTCACCATGTGCGCCACTTGCTTTCTTATCTAATCGACCATGTTTTTTTTTTTCTTACTGGATCAGCTCCACACAACTGCCTGGCTGCACTACAAAGGAACATTCTTGCCATTAGGTAAGTTATCTCTCACTGCACTAATCTATTCTGGCAGCACAACTGACTAATAAAACTGACAATCCAGGTTTCGTTTTGTAGCCATGTTATCAATTCAGTATTTTTTTTTTTTTTTTTTTTAAATTAGGACCACTCATTAATACAAATCCTGTCACTTCCTGTTACAGGTCTGCCACATGTCAACCCCCTCCATTTGAGTATTTAGAATTCTTGTGTTTCTTGTAGGAGTGTGTCAGGTAACCTGGTCTCAGACACTCAGCTGTTCAACAAAATTGTTGGGACTTCTGTCTAGAAAAGGGACACTGTAGACCCCTCTTAAAACAAGACCTCATGCTAGTGCAGCCAAGCAAACATCTGAGAGGTGAGTGACCCTAATACCAGCAAAACAGTATGCTGGGACCAGGTGAAAGTTTTTACAGTCACATGAGGCAAGGTGCAAATGGGTCTTAAACTGTCTGGGAACAGAGATCAGAATGTCAGAACGACCTTGTAACATGGCACAGCCAGGTGAACGGACAACCTACATGGAAACGGTCAGACCTGGAAATGCCTTTTGGACGAGAAGTGAAACGCCTTCAAGAACCTTAGCAAGTCCAGTTGCCTTTAACTTTACACTTCTAGATATACCATAACCTGGATGACAGACAATCCTGATGGAGGTCAGTGCTCTCAGTTGCAATGATTGGGACAACTCAAGTGCTGTGTGTGAAAAATGGTATGATTTTTTTGAACGCTGTCTCCTAGAAATGAGATTTTTATACAACCAATTTGTTTTCCCAAACATGTAAAGAAGGAAACATAATTGCCTCCTTGGATTTTCTTGAGTGAAGTGTTACGTATGCATACTGCACAGAAGTAGTAGAAATATGACTGGGTGGATGGTAGACATACAAACCCAGGACTTTGACACTTTGATAGGGGGGTCACCCTGTTGTTAGATTTAGGTAACAGAAGTACTTAGGTTAAGGTTAGGCAAAGATCCTGTTTTGGTTAAATTTTAATAAACAGCGGTCTCATGCTTCAAGTCACATTTGACTTTTTCAATATTTAACCAATCTTTCCCAAACCTTGATAAAGTGGTGTGACTGCCTAACATATTCTGTTGCAAGAGGCGATGTTGTAGGGAAAACAAATTAAATGTGTTGTCAGTTTTATGCAGATTAATTCTGTGTCAACATTGTGCCATGTACCGGATACATTAATTGACATCATCTCCTCATTATGTTTATAAAAAACAATCCAGGTTGCATCCCGTTGGCAGTGGAAGGGTTCAAATATCTCACAGTCATATTCACTAGCAAGGATTATCCAACTAACTGCCAACTGGAATCACTTTGTGTGACCAATAATAAAGCATGGACCCTCAGCAATCTAAGACCTTGGTTTTGGAATGTTTCTCTTCTATGTTGAGAGGCGCCAACTAAGGGAGACATCAAACAACAAACAAACATTATCTGGTGGGCCATGCCAAGATCAACACTTGCATCACACACACACGCATGCATACACACACACAGAACATTTGATACAACACATGAAAGGATTAACCACACTGATACAACTGATCGCATGGAGGTTAGGGAGAAGGTAAACATGCCCAATGTCTTAAATATGATTTAGAAACCATTAATAAACATTTCAACTGGCCACTCATGGGAGGCACAGCAGCCAAAATGCAATACTACTGAAACTGGATGGCTGAAACTAAAATTGGTATACCTGGTCTTATCTGCAGGAAAAGCTTTGACATGCCTGTTACACTATGAACAATAACTTAATAGAGGCACACAATCTGAAACGGTATCAAAACCCCATTTGAAATATGTGCAATGAAATTCATATGCAAATAAATACATTTTATGAAGTGTTGAGCATAATCAAAAACATGACGGCACAATGAGACATTTGCCATGAAACCTATTCAAATTTCCCACTTACGTCTAAGTGACACACAGTCAGTTCTTGTGCTAGATCAGATACTGCTAATTTTACAACAGTATTAAAACAGAACCAAAGCGTCCCAAAATCTTAAACCACAGATGTAAATTTTTAGGCTTCTAAACATAACTAGAATCACATAGCTGTTCAAACCACAAACTTACCACATTATGCACCAAAGCCTAACACCACAGAAGTTAATGTAACTGCTCAGTTGCAACTATTCCATTCACAAAATTCCTGTCGTACAAGAGAACAACATGTTCTTTGCTGATCTGTGGAGCACTTAAAAGAAAATAATTTTGGATGAGAAAAAGGTCAAAATACTCTAGGTCCAGAAAGATCCTCTTCAGAATGCAATTGTAAATTATATTATTACAATGGCTTTTTTTCAGGGATAAAGATCAAGAATGACTGTAGTTGTGATGTCAAGGAATAAGACACTTCAGCGTGAAACCTACCCGGTTTCCCATTTGGTCTGTCATATTTCCTCTCACGGGACTAGACAAGTGTTTCTGCTGCAGACAGGGGACACAAAGCACATAGAGTGCATGGCTGCGAAGCTGTCCCATTCTTACCCCAATGTCTGTTTATTCTAGTATGCTTGTTGCCTCCGAGATATTTTAAGTTCCATTGTAGTTCTTCGAACTCTTTGTAGAAATTCCTCATGGGTTTGTTTTCATGGCTACCAATTTTAATGGCTGAATGAAAAACTACCCATTCTTCAGTCAGGATGAAACTAATACTTGTCTGTCTCAGATGAGAAACACATTTATAAATAGGATTTCTATCACGCCATCTCATAAACATTTAAAAGTGCTGCTGTAACTTAAAAAAAAACAAACAAGCCAATTCTGTACATGGATAATAGAAACTTCATATCATTTTAAAATTCAATTAATGTTGTATATTTAAAGTATAATATACAAAAATAAAACTATCACTGTGAAAACGGTTTTATCTTTATTTCTTCTGGGGTCAGTATGCATGACTTGGTTTGGGAGCATCCTTGGTCAAAAAAGGAGCAGCACTGGTTCACTATGCTGGTATACATATGGAAGTGTTATACTACACACAGGTGTATATGTGGTTTACAGAAACAAAATTAGGTAGCATTATTTAACTGATACTGAGCTGATGAGCACATCACAGAGAAAAATAGGTCTCCTCCTTACATACGTTTTTTCAGGTCCATTACTCAGTTTACATTGTGGCAGTTTCATCTCTTCTGCCAACATTTTCTGTTAGCGGGGGTGTATGGTGGAGCTTTTGTGATGGCTATAGTAAAACACTTGCTGTAAACAGCCTCCAGGGTTCAAAGTAATCAAAAATTAAATCCCCACATGAAGAGGCTTTAAATGCATTTTGTAGGTGTCTCCAAGTACAAATCAGTAGAGCCAATGCAATAGTATGCTATTCATGGCTTTCAGCTATACATATTTCTCTGAAGGGGTAGAATCCTAATTTCAATTTTCACAATGAGTCATGAGAAAAACAATGTGTGTTGGATGCTTTATTGTTAAACTGCCCTGGGTTTTGTTAAAACAGTCCCTGTACCCACCTAATTGTAAAGCTGTAAAAAGGCTCTTTGGTGATTGACTGACAGACGACCTGTCCAATGGGAACGTTGCAGGGTGTGAAGTGGTCCAACTGTTGTGTCGGCCTCGAGCTTCTTTTCTGTCAAACGTATTATACATACATACATACATACATATTACACAGACTATGTATACATAAAATAAGTTGCTATTGTCTTGTTATCAAATGCATTCAGCAATACTGTTAAAAATAACATCAAAATTGTGTTTGTAAAGGGCCTAGGAACCTGTATCTGGTTGAGTGGTGTGTCCAGTGGGGCCACTATTCCCCTCTCCAATTTGATTTAAGCAGTCATCAGAATCACAGCATTCACAAAGAGCATTGTCCCCATCTGTGGCACGCCAGCTGAATGACAGGAAAACAGCCTGATTATGCACCTCAGCTGTCACACTCCAGCTAATAAAATACAATTTACATCAGTGGATGTTAAGCTAAGCTAAATCTGAAAACTGTATAAGACCAAATCATTATGAACTGATTTCAAACAGTTTGGCAGCCTAACCTGAATGAGGGCCTATGGAAGAAGCAGGCTTTATAAAGGTGGCTATGTGAGTATTGTTTCAGAGTGGCCCTAAGGTGGCAGCTGATGAACATCTAGAAAAGAAAGAAAAATTAATAAAAGTACAGTTGATCCAGTATTCAGTTCAGCAATATCATAAATATATTTGGGCATAGTCAATCAAAATGCATTTGTGAAAGGATAAACAATACACTGCAATAGGAAGAGTTATAAAATGAGTGCAATGAATGACACGAATAGCACCCCTTGTGATAAAATGATGACTCCTATGACAATTATCATTCAGAAAGTAATTAACCGGCTACTTTCCAATAAGGTGTTACCTGTTCCCCAGCCTCCTGCTTGAAGTGGAAGGCTTGGAAACTGAAGCACAGTCTGTTATCTTGCTCCCTGATGAAAAATTTAGATGAAGACCCCGGCAACACACTGTCCATAAGACATCTGTAATGGAGGAGCAACACATCCTCCATGAACTGCATCAAATTTAGACATTATGAGTCCCACCTAGCTTTGTTTCCAACCTAGTCAGAAACACTGGAAGATGGCCAGACCTGGCTGAGGACCCATTCAATAGATTTAGTCTTAGTTAATCTTGAATTTGTGGATTGGTTACTGTGCCATTTAGTAAACTTTCGTTGTGATGTGAGTTTCACCTATTGAACTATCCACAAATGAGTATTTTTTTTATTGAGCTACTTATTTTTTTTTAGCCAGAAGGAAAGACTGACCCATGCTTGGTGATAAACTTGTAGCTTGGCAAGGAGAGAGGGTCAGGCTTTAGCGTGGCAACACAGGAGTCCACATACACAGTGAGAGGATGGTGCAGCGGGGCCTCCACACTGGCCTCCAAAAGCACTGCTTCCCCCTGCTGGTACACTGAGGAACTACGTACAGTGGTACAGTCATCTGTGTAAGAGCAGACGATTCATTTTTTTTTCTTCCAGTTCCAATTTCTTAGTAATTAGAAAAAAATATTGCCACCTGCTGTAGTCAGAAATCGTCTACCGATACAGGCAAGATTCAGTAAGATAATAGTTTCACCTGCCATGGTACGAAGGGAGAAGTGCAGGAGACCAAAGACACTGATAGTGGATGTCATGGGTAGCCAGGTGGGGGTTAACGGTTCTGCATTCACCGTCTGCTTTCTGTGCTTACACAAAAGTAAGGCACAGGTTATACAATTACGAGATGCCGGTGGCAGCTCATTACAACCCTTGACTTTGCTCCATTCAAAACAGGAAACTTTTAATGAAGGAAAGTTTGCACTAGGCACATACATGAGGATTCATGCAATGATATGGCATCAGCCTTACCTCTTATAATGGCACTCAATAGGTATGACGGTAGTTGCTCCTCTAACTATTGCGCTCCCTGAGGAGGTGGGAACCACAGCAGGAAACAGTAACAGCTGGTTGGAATACACAAGCCACTCGCCATGAACCTGGATAGTGAAAATAACGAAGGTGAAACATAAATTTAAATTTAAAGTATTTCATTAGATTCAGCGCACCATATTGTGGTTTTGATTGTTTTTGATGAAATAATGAATTTCTTATCTGACAATGTCCTATCACTGAAAGGATGCGTGTTCAATGAACTTAGTGCCGGCTTTGCGCAGGAACTCGTTACTTTCCTTTGCAGGTTTTCAGCTTCCCCAAACACACCTGACTACCAGGTGTGCAGTAGACGACACTTTTAATTGGATGCTTGTGAGATTGCCAAAAAAGCTTAAAGCCCAAAGACAGATGGGGCTAATGCACGATCACGAAGAAGTCATGGCGGGCATTTTGACATGTCACAGTGGGAAAAGGACAGGGGTAAATATGCTCTCTCTACTCAAGATTATTTGAGTTCCCTGACTTTTCCTTGCTGACTTCTCCCCCTTTTCTTACACTGGACTCAGCCCCACATTCTTGTAGCCCTGCAGAGATGACCATTGCGCGGTCAGACATGTGGCCCCCGGGTCCGCACGACACTTCCTGCGCCGAGTTTGCTCCGAGTCGAAGGTGCTCGGGTCTGAACGGAATCCGTCTCTCCTCGAAAAACCGCCGCGTTACGGTTATCCTCGCTTTGGCCTCCCCGCATTGCATCTCGAGTCCGACGCCCTCCCGAGCTCTTTCAGCAGAAGGAACGCCGTTCAAAGATAGCACCAGCGCGAGAAGGGGGACGAGGCCCGTGGATTTCGCCGGGACGGCCATGTTTTGAGTCGGAAGAGCGCTAACGACCGATTCATTAATTGGCGTTGTCTCGGCCAGGTGTGAGGGGACGTGTCGGGCACTGGGCAGAGCTTAAACAATGTAAGCCAGAATTACTCAGAAAGGTAAACAGCAATATATTAAGCTACGACTTTCACGGAGGATATGACACACACTACAAAATACAGCCAATAGTTAATTCAAGAAAAAAAAGTCGTTGTGCTCATTTCCTGCTCCTCATTACTGCAGCTTTGCAGTAGCGCCATCCCTGCAATTAGAGACCTAACATTTAATTGTTTTGTTTTTTTCGTTTTCAAATATAAAAAAAAATTGTAAAGAAAAGATTTAACTGATGTTCCAAAATAAACTTCCAAATGGAAAAAAACAAAAACAAATTATGTTTGCAAGAATCAATCGGAGCGAGCGAAAAGCTCTTGAAGGCATCACCGTCAGCGGGACCAAGGCGGAACTCGAGGGTTATTGCAAGTGCGCCGTGGGGACGGTTATTACAGTTACACCAGGCGACCGTCGCAGGAATAATCGGTGTGAGGAAGAGCCAGGAAATGTTCTCATTCAAATGCATCTGGTTTAATGGGAGATTGTGTGCTCGGTAGAGAGCAATTGTAAGTATGGATAAGAATTTTGTAGCAACGGGATCTGAAGAGATTGACTGGGGAGGAAGTGGAGCTGAAGAGGGGAGGGTAAAGACGAAAAACAAGACCTTATCAAAGAATGTCCACATTGATCTTCCTAATCCACTTATAGATCCCGCAAAATGTACTCTGGTGAAAGGAGACTATCTATACTTCCATTATGGCTGTGATGGACAGGATGACAGAGGCTGGGGATGTGGCTACCGCACCATTGAGACAATGGCTTCCTGGCTTTGCCAGAACTGGTCTCCACCTAAGTACCAAAACAGACCCCCACCGAGCCTCCCAGAAATTCAGCAAGCCTTGGTTGCAATGGGAGACAAGCCAGGCTCCTTCTCCGGCTCCAGGGAGTGGATAGGAACATTTGAAGCCTCCCTGGTCCTCGACTATTTCTATGATGTTCCCTGTAAGTTGGTCCATATTAGAGGCGGAGAGGCAGAGCTGGAGCGTGTTGCAGTGGAAGAGCTCCATCAGCACTTTGAGAAGCACGGGTCTCCAGTCATGATGGGAGGGGACAGGGACAATTCCTCTAAGGGGATATTAGGGGTGTGCACGGGGGACAAGGGGAGCTACTTGCTAGTCGTTGACCCTCACTACTATGGATGTCAGCTGGAGAAGACAGAGCTGCAGAGGCGAGGGTTGGTAACGTGGAAAAGATTATCATCTCTGGATCAGACCTCATTTTATAATCTGTGTATGCCTCAGACTGCCAAAATAGGAAAGTAAAATAAGTGGCAGACCCATGTCTGTTTCAGGCTTACAAGTTAATCTTTGTTTGTCAAGATGAACTACAGGAAATTGTGGAATTTTCTCATTTAGATGCATTATTAAGTGTCCTATTGGGACAGACAACCTTTGATTTGCATGTATTTTTAAAAGATGAAAGGCCTTCCTGTGGAGGAAATTTATAATTGCAAAGTAGTTAAAGAACTTCCACATTATTGTTCAATTAAAATCCTGTTAAATTTCCAATTTTCTTTGACATACTTTAAGTGTTTCCCTCAATCTTTTTTTTTTTTCCATGCTTCAAAATTAAATTAAATTAAATTAGTTCATATTTATTTGTATTACATTAAATTCTTACCATGGTGTGAAATTGCAAATGAAGCCGAATTATCAAAAATTCTGAACTGGGATTTAAATAGGACATGATTGTTAGTGAGAGTGGTTGTAGCGCTGTACGCTATCAATATTGTGACTATTACAAGAAATTTAATTCACTTTAGAAATAGCAAATGTAAAAATAAATTCCTTTGGTGACAGTATTTTTTTTTTTTTAATCATTTGACACTGGATTTAATGAACATTTATTGGACTTTAGGCAGCTAATTTTTAGCTTTAGTTGAAGTAATTTTTCAAACAAAAACGCTAAAGACTATGGTTCCAGCTTCTCAAATGTGAAGATTTGTGCCATTTTTTTGTCTTATATAATAGTAAACTGAATATTTTTTCATTTTCAATTAAAAAAAAAAATAAATAAAATAAATTTGCATACATCACATATGGGTTCTGTGATATTGAAATTGACATTTTTTTTTTTTTTTTTAAATTTTAAATTTTATTTTTTACTATTCCTTCACTTTCACAAATCAAATTAAGAAAATAATCTGCAGAGTAATCGATAATAAAATAATTAATGAGACAGACTCTGCAATTCTTCATTTATTGCTTACAATATATAATTTGACCTTTCTATAGTCAAGTGCTAAATTTCTAATACATTGTAATCTTTCATTATAAGAGAGATCACACCCATTTTATTTTAGTTATCAGGCACACAGTCATTATAGAAAATCTGGAAGTTCTTGTCCACATTCATCCTCCCTTTGAGGAACTTCTCCAGGTTCTTGAGAGGTACTTCCACCATGTGGTTGTTGACACGATCGTTCAGCCCATAGGCTCCAAACACAGGGAACTTGTAGCGCACAAAATATGGGGCATTTTGGTCAAATGCAGTGCAGCAGTAGGCAGACCACATGTATTCTGGTACAGCCACCCGGTCCAGATTGTTGCGACGGATTGTGTGCCCGGAGGTGGTGACCCCAGTGACCACGAAGGCTTTGCCACGGCAGTAGTTGTTGAGGCGTTTGCGGATGAGGTCCTGGTGTTCTGCCCAGGGACCCAAGTTGAACTCCCTGATCTGAGGTACCACATTCGTCAAGCTGTAGGTGGCGGCTTTGTCTAGAGGGTCAGCCTGATGCTCATCAGGATTTAGTTGGCCACGTTCATACTGAACCACATCAGCGTAGTCCTCTAGGACTGCTTGGGTGTCCTCAAAGTTCATATGCATGCTTGAAGACTGTGGGAAGGGCTCCATGTTACTGCTGCTTTTTTCTGAAGCTAACTGTAGAGGCAGAGAGAGAAGAAAAAGGCAAAATATTTCTGACAATTCAGTTGACAGTTTTTTTACCCCTGAAAAGTTAAAGCAGAAAATTAATGGTTTACTCATCATTCAGATGATTTTTCACATTCAGACAATTTGCCATATTCACAAAAAATACTTGCAAGCACATAACTACATTCTAGAGCATAAAAGATAAAAACACTATCTCATTGAAATACCATTCATAGCCAATAAAGTAGCTTATCTCAAGCTTACTTTGTTGTCTGTACCAACAGTAGTATTGCTGCCCCAGGTCTCTTAACTGCTTGTTAGGTGTGAATATATTAAATATTTAGTATACTGTATCTGCATGCACAGGCAAGGCACAATTTATCATGCATTTGGACTGAAACACAGTGAAAACCGACATAATAAATCTAAAGTAACATTTCGACTTGGATTAATTTTGAAAGAACACTCACCTGAGGCTCATACATCCAAGGGAAGTCCACCCTCTTCTCCCCATCTGACTTCTTGAATGTATAAGCAGAATAGAACGGGATGTGTTTGTGGGGGTCATACAGCGTGACATAGTGGGGTTTATCCCCATACCGCTGGCAGATCCGCTTAAAGGAGTCACCAAGGTAGCCTCGAGGTGGAGTACCCATGTACAGAGAGTCCTTACAGCGTTCCGCATGGTTAAAGTCCCCCACCACTCCTGCCTGGGTCCCCTGTAGTAACACAGAGGTGAGCATAGTCATAACAGCTGCCAGGTGTACGGCACAGTTTGCAGAAGTACATGTAATCATGGTAGCTCTTTTCCCTCAGTCTTGCAACTTCTGTGTCCTTTTAGACGTCTCTACTCCTTCTGACTTGTAACACACCTCAGCAAATCCACTATTGTCTAACAAGTACAGCCTCTGTGTCAGCTCTATCAGACTCAGCATATCCCTTCTTGCTCATCTGTAACTTGAGCAAACTGGTCTCCCATTGTAAAGTATTTTCCATATATTCAAAGTGCCACGAGTGTCGTAGCAGTAATTCAAAAGAGGTGAATGTTATCTATCATTAAGAGCATTTTATTACTGGGAACTGCAGAGGAAAATATCACCCTGACTTTTTTGAAAAATTAGACCGCTCCTTCAAGTTGTGCACATAGAGTTTTAGTAATGAGGTTTTGCATTCAGTACTGTTTTTTATTTATTTTTTATTTTTTGTTGAGACAGAGGGCTAAAGCGTAAGAGTGAGAATGAAGGAAAGTAAAAAATTCAGGTCAGGAAGAAACTGAATGTACTGCGATGTCAATCCATTTGTCAGAGGAGACAGATGCTGTAAAAGTATGTTATTGTTTTCATGTAGGCCAGTGGTAAAAAGATCAAAATACAAGGTGAGAAGTATGAAATAAATCCCCTAGATCCTAAGAGTGACTTTAAAGTCCTGATTTTAAAGCAGTTTTCATTCCAATGTGTTACTTTTGTGACTAATAAGCAATGCATAAAATATCACAAACATGTTCTTGAATATGTCAAAATAAAGGTTCAAAGACAATTTAATAACACAGGGAAAAGGTTTATTACTGCAAGTTAGACAGTTTGTAATTTTTTTTCCATTTTCACTGAGATTAAAGTCCAGTTATTGCTAAATCAAATGTTGAAAATACAATAAGAGTACTGTTAAACAATTCAGTCTCTAAGTGTGTATTGTTACTAATGATACAAATTTAGTGTTTTCTATGACTCAATTAAGCTCCTTCTATGGGCCATAGACCTTTGTAGTAGGAGACATTTTGATATTTCACAGTAAGAAAAGCATAGGTGTAAATAATAGAATTAATCATGGCTGAATTCCATTTAGCTGCTTCAGTTTCAGGGTCCTGGTTATTTGCATGCTGGCTCACTGTCACACTGTAATGACTTACTGGGGCACTTGAATGGAGCCATAGTTGACACTTTTACTAAAATCTGTGCTTTCCATACTATGACAAGTCAAAATCTCTGCTTTGATGAAGATCTGTTGAACAAGAAGAAACAGAACATGACTAAGATAATAAAGGCACAATGGCACATAACTGCCTTATAGCTAAATATTTACTTATTTGGTTTTACTTGCTGGTGGGATACAGTCACTGACAAAGATCTGAAAGTTCTTGTCCACAAAGGTAGTCTTCTTGAGAAACTCCTTCAGCTTCTGGACAGAGATTTCCACCACTTCGTTGTTCTCCTCCTCATTTAGGCCATAGTGAGCAAAAGCTGGGAATTTATAGCGCTCATTGAAAGGTGCATTGTGGTCGAAGTCAACACAGCAATAAGCTGACCACAGGTATGTGGGCACTGCAATGCGATTGATGTTTTGCCGGCGGATCATCTTCCCCGAGGTGGTGATACCTGTGACGATGTAAGCTGTTCCATGGCAGTAGTTGTTAAGCCGCTTGCGGATGATGTGCTCCTGTCTGTTCCAGACTATGTTGCTGAAGTACGGTATCACGGGCACGACATTAGTGAGGGTGTAGGTGGAGGCCTTGTCATCAGGCTCGTTCTGATGCTCATCTGGATTGAGGGTACCACGTTCGTATAGGATGGCATTTGTATAGTCATCCAGAACAGCTTGGGCATCTTCAAAATTCATGTGCATGTAACCACGTGGGAAGGGCTGCATCTCATCTGTATCAGAGGACGTGGATAGCTGTGTAGGCAGACAGACAGAGACAGTGCACCTGAGATGATGACGATAGAACATTTGAATGTGATTGCACACCATCTGCATGTTTTGAAGCTTTTGCACAAGAATACTTGCACAAGAATCTCAGAACAAAAAACAGCATGCTTTTCATGTTAAAAGACTTTCTTACCACCTCATGTCCAACTGTCTAGTTTTCTTTACCTGAGGTTCATACATCCAAGGCACATCCACGCATTTCTCCCCATCTGAGCGTTTGAAGGTGTAGGCAGAGTAGACAGGTATATGGTCCACAATGTTGTACAGCGTCACATAGCGTGGCTTCTTGTTGTAACGTTGACAAATGAACTGGAGGGAGTGCTGCTCCAGCCCTGTTGGTGGTGTTCCCAGGTAGAGGAATTCTCTGCACTCTGGAGACAGCTCCTTTTCCACTCTCCCTCTTACCGCTAAAGTTATCATGTTGACAAGCAGGAAAGCTGTCTGCGCCCAAAATGCCATAGTCAGGAGGTCTCTGATGTCACTCTGATGGTGAGATGATATGTTTTCTGTGAGCTGCTATAAATGATGGAATATGTCTCTGCATCTGCCCGTGGAGCTCAGTAAAACGGCTAACTCAAGTTTCATACTGTGCTCTCTGTAATCAGGACTCAGTATGCAAAACAATGCACTTCATGCACCTCAGCCGAGGTCCACCCACAGCTAGGGGAACAGCTACAGTACATAGCCATGCAGTCCAGCAGTCCCCAAATGTGCAGCATTTTATGTACAAAGATTACCTGAACTACAAGTTGTTTTGTTTTTTTATTAAATATCAGCATCTTGGATTTAAATCCCTCATTGTCACTCATTGTAAATGTAAAATAGCTTCAATGAATCAGTGGAATAATGACAGGAATTTAAAGGAGAATATAGGGACAAACAAACAGGACTGATGACCTTTACTCGATAGTACACAGTGGACCTTGACAGAAAACATAACAGGAAAAAGAGGAATGACATGCAAAATCGGTCCCTGGCCAAATTCCGAATGGGTACATTGCAGTTTTATGTTGTGTATCCTGGAAGTCTATATGCCCACCAGTCTGCCCCATAAAGCCCTAAATGGTGAACAAATATATGTGGCAATTTATAAGGCATAGAAAAATCAAAAATCGGTCAGCAGTTGGCTGACCAAAGGTTTTTTAGGTGCAGTCAATCAGCTGGTATTGACCCTGTATACTATGACTAATTCTATTTAATCCTGTGACTAAACACAGTATGTGCTGCATTGGCAGTAGTTATGGAGCTGTAGACAAATGTTTTACAAATATGGCCGCTTGGGATGTACTGAAAATTAGTATCCAGGGGTACATTGTTCAGAGTGTAGATGGAGGTCTCATCCCTTAAACTGGACTGATGCTGGTCAGGGTTTAGCCAGCCCCACATAGCATTTGACTAAACTACAACAGTGTATCTTCTTCAAACATTGAAGCCATTATTTAGCTGTTAATTTCGTCACAGAGTGATAAACTTATTTAGATGAGCATCTTGTCTGACGACGCTCATCTCTTTGACCTTTTGTTGTAAGAACTTTATGATACATTTGAAACAAACTCCTTCCCAAAAATTACATCTCGCAACATAACTACAAGGAACTCTGGAAAAACTAAATTCATTAGCAAGTCATAATTTTACAGATTACTTATGAACACAAAGACAGGTTTATAAATACAGGATGATCTTACTACAAAACAAGAGATGAGAGACCATAACAAGAAATTTAGTGACACACGAGACTCCATAGAAAGGACATTCTGAACCACAAATCATATTGTGCATGTAACAAAACAGCTTTGTTTTTTCTTATTTTATCCACGTCATGTTTTGTTTTTTGTTTTTTTGTTTTTTGTTTACAGATATGTTATTGATCTAAAATATTGTCGGCAATCAGTAATCTTTATTTACAGCGTTCAGTAAGGCCCACCGGTCCAAAATGAGGTAGAGTATTTCTCGAACATGGTTTAAAGTTGGTTTGAACACCTGGACCATGAAATCCAGATAACCAGAACCGATTGGACTTACATGTTACAAGTTTCTCCTCTTTGAAATACATAGGACATGAATGTATGAATTACCGTAGCATAACACAACAATACTAGGTGGGACAAGACAAATAAAGTGAAAAATTAACATCAGGTAATTTTGCCTTGAACTGAGATGCTGGGTTAAAGGGGCACAATTTTGGCTTAAAAGACATGGCATTTACCAAACAGGGAGGCTTTAATGAAAGACGCTATTGGGTTGCATGATGGAAAATGTAAGTTCTAGTGTTTTGGTAGCTTAGCCTATACTTGACAGTAAAGTCAGGATATCTCAGGCTCTGCTGCTCCAATTTAATTTTTTCGATTTGTCTCTGTCAGTCCCACAGCTTTATGGAAGTGAATACTAAATCACCAGGGTGCCCTTTTATGTGGCCCTTTGGTTGTGTTGGTCTCTTCTAAGGCCCACTCATCCTTACTGCCACTGATGGAGACCATGAATCTGAACCTAAGCCTGTCCCGTTAAGGGTGAAATTAAGAGTTTCATTCATACTGAAACACTTGTCAGGTCTCTCCTCTTCTTCTTGAAGGGGTTTTTTGACTCACAGCCCTTATAGAAAATAGTCATGTCACTATTTATGTCTGTGTGGCTCTTCAGGAAGCTCTCCAGAGTCTTCAGAGGGACTTCCACCACACTGTGGCCGGTCTGTTGATTCAGTGCATAGCCCCCGTAACTAGGGAACATAAACCTCACCTCATATGGTGAGTTGCGGTCAAACCGTGGGCAGCAGTAGGCCAGCCATAAGTGTTTTGGGATTGCTAGGCGGTCCCTGTTATCTCGCTGGATGACTGCCCCTGAAACAGTCACCCCTGTCACCATGAAAGATGTCCCGTGGCAGAAGTTATTGAGGCGCCGGCGAATGATGTCCAAGTATGGGTTCCAGGAGGTATCAAGGAAGTTTGTGATTAATGGGACTACATTGGTCAGGGTATAGGTGGAGGATTTGTCATCTGGCTCTGCTTGGTGCAAGTCAGGATTCAGTGTTCCACGTCTGTACTCTACAGCATCTGTGTAGTCCTCCAACACAGCCTGGCTGTCTTCAATCCGAGGGGGGGTGTCTTCAGCAAGGGGAAGTGCTCTCATGTTTCCACTCTCATCGTCAGAAAGCAACTATAGGGAAAGGAGAGGAAAAAAGGAAGTATTTTTCATTTTGACCGTAACTGTAGCCTAAAGGTCTTGACTGAACACTGAGCTAACGTAGAACGACTCTAAAATGCAATACCACTCATGAAATGTTCAACTGAATAGGTTTTAGTTTAAAAAGTTCTCCCCCAAAACATAATGTCAGTCAAGTTGTGATCTCAGTAGCTAATTTTACTTCATGTATTGTAGTGACGTTGATGGTAGTATTTTTGGAAATAATTGTCCATCTACTGTTTTTAAAGTTAAAGAGAAGTGTGTTTGGGGAGGTATTTGGGTGATTGACAGGTGACTCTGGCTATCAGGTGGTAGCTGCATATTTGTCCTGTGTGAGCTCCGTACAGGCTTTGTCTTCTTTACCAAATTCTGTCTCCAGTTACTGGCAAAATGGCAGTGAGCTTTAATAACACTCAGACATCAAGAGTCACTTTAGCAGAAAAAAGAGCTTGTCTTAGGCAAACCAGTCATGGACAGCTGAACCAATCAAAGTAGTGTTACTCCCTGTACCTGAGGCTCATACATCCAGGGTGTGTCCATCCTCCTCTTCCCATCAGACTTCTTAAAGATGTAGGCTGAGTAGAGGGGGAGGCGGCGACTGTTGTCATACAATGTGGCGTAGCGCAGTTTGTCTTCATACTTCTGGCAGATCTTCCTCAGGCTGGTTCCTCTGATCCCAGCAGGTGGTGTCTGCATGTAGAAAAAATGGCTGCAGTCTCTGAAGCTGCTTGACACAGTGGCACTCACCAGGGGGGACGCCATCAGCAGGGAGAAGGATAGGACGCAGGTGCAAAACAGATGCATCCTCACTCAGCTGGGGTAGATGGAAAAATAATAGGAAACCGGGTTATTTTCTCCTCAGAGGGGTGTGACATGTCATGAATGAAGAAATTCCACGTGGTGATGAGGAATTTTCAGTCCAATATGTCGTCCTGTATTGGTGTTGCCCTCATAATCTAGTAAAGTGGAAGGACTGTTTGCCAGACACTCAGTATGCAAAGCAGCAACGGAGTCAGGGTGAATCTATTGGCTGGATAGTTGAGTTATCTGGTCCTACAATGTCTGTGTAGCCATGCATCTCTACACAGGCTTCTGTCAGGCTGTGTTCACGTTATAACTTGTCTCATAAATTCACTCAGTTCTCTATGTTTTCCTCATTTAAGACACTAAATTAACGCACTGGTAGCCATTCTTCTCTGCATCTTTAAGTAACGTACACACCACTTTCTATTGTATAACTAACTTTGCCTTTGCATGTAAGATCGTGTTGTGTTTGGACCACCTGTGTCAGTATAGACTGTATAACACCACAAACAGCAAAAATTCCTTTGCAACTACTTGTCACCTAGGATGAATAAAATGTTTGTCATTATTTTGTTATTCTCAGTGTGTAAACAAGCACTGCAACTTGCAAAATGAGCATTTATGTTGAATTCTAAAGCTTCCCACAACTTTGTCACCAACTTCTGCAAAAATTAATTTAAGAATGTAGTTTCCATAAGCCTACGTTTACCAAAAAGTGTTGCATGACACATTTTAGTTGATCACACCTTTTGCAGGCATGCTCATGTAGTGTGTACTGTATATCTAACCAGATAGTTCCTCTGCAGGAGCTAAAAGGCCCATATAGGTTTATGGAGCAACCTAGATACAGATATGGTTCCTCTTGCAGCCACACTGTGGTGTTTAAATCATAAGTGTAATATTAATATTATTTATCACTCTGGAGCAAAATGTGACATTAAATCTTAAAATACTGCTTGATAAATATAACTGCATTTTCTGGTATTTTGATGGCATTAATGCCTGCATTGAAAATACAGTGTTCTGTTTATTCTAATGCATAACCATGTAATCTGTTGTCAGAAGTACATTACAAGCTTCAGAGAGACTATAAATATTCAGCCAGTGACTATTTTCAATATCATTCTGTGGTAAGTGGTGAGATCCTACATAAAAACACAACAGTCATAATACACAGTAGTTCTTCATGAATATTTAATGTTATAGAGTAATATAAGATTGAAGCCAAGTTTTTATGGGCTTTGAATTGTAATTCTAGCCTAGATTTAATTCCATATAAGATTGACAAATAATGAAATTATGCTAATATCATAATAATTTCTTTTGGCTGTGGTGTGTGTAGTATTCTCTCTAACGGACTGTTGTCTTTCCACTTCAGTTACAGTGTGAAATAAAACCCACCCCTCGACCCCAAGTTTGTTCAGTCTATTATGAACCTACCACAGCAGTACAACAACCAGACGAAGCCAGATTGCATTCAATTCCTGGCTACCTTTGGCACACATTATATGCACAAAGTGGATCTGGGTGGCAGAGTGGAGATTGTCACCTCTGTGCAAATGTGCAAATGTGCAAATGTGCAAACGTGCAAAGCGGCGTTGGAGGGCTATACTGAGATGGAGGTGATAAACTGTCTAAACACACAGATAATATAACTGACCTTCTTTTCTCTGTCAAAACCAAATCCACTGCGTTCCGCAACTGGAGGAAAAGCCTGAAAATCAAACCCGACAGTATCAGCTACAGCCCGGGCCCCCTCCACCAGCTGGTTAAAGAAGCTACAAAGAAGAAGGGACTGAAAAATGCTGCTGAAGACTTCATTCAGCAAAAACTTCTAGTCAAACAGTGCTCCAACAAATGCACTCAGGTTTTCACTCCCAGCTCCCATGATTCATGCACATGTGCGTGTCGACATCACCAGCACCTGCGGCCCTCAGCAGAGAGGCTTGGCCCACCTCACCGTCACTGTCAAAAGTGCAAGTGGCCTGTGGGGTGACGTATTCTCACAAACTAATGGCTTTATGAGGGTGCTGATGGGCAACAAGACTTTCCAGATCAAGGTGGTACAAAGACTTCTACCTGGGGACAACTAAGCTGCCCCTGAAGACAGACCTGAAGCTTGAGGTGCGGGATGAAGATAATCACTTGTATGACCGAAACGAATGACCTTTTGGGGTCTCGCACCAGCTCAGTCAGAGCTAATTCCTTCACCTCTTTGTCTCCCATCATGGCAACTCGTACTTCTCCTACCAGGCTGAATGAGCCCCAGGGCTGAGAGGTATCACATGTCCAGAGTATAACCTGTTCAGGACGAAGGCTGATTTCCTTGACCTCTATTCATCCTGCAACAGCCTGACCGTCAACCAGGACCTGGTGGATCACTGGAGCAATTGGCCTCACTGAGAATGACGCCCTGACCTTTGTCATGAGACATGGGAGAGAAACCAGGGAGATTCAACCTTACCTGCCTCCTCTCAGTGAGTTATGAATGGAGACCACAACTCAGAAACTGCTTTCACCACATGTAATAATTAGAGTCACATTAATTCTACAATATTTCCTTCCAGATTCCTTTTTTGCAGTTTTTAAGGTTGGACAGACCTGGAGTGACCTGTGACTTACCTGACAGATTTCGTGAGGTTATAACTGTTCCTAAATTGAAAATAAAATTAAGAATCATGAGGATTACTCAAATGTGGCAAGCTACAAAACATATATCTAATGGTTTTTGTTCACCTTTTCTCTGTAGATACTGCTGCAAACTTTCTCGCTTCTTTTTCACACTTAACAAGTAATTAGTTTTTAAAAGTGCTGATTTATACTTTATTGTAACCCATGCCTTAACATTACATAAACAATATGAGGTGACTTTAAATTGTTGATATATCATCCTCTGTTTTGGCTGTTTTTGTCCTTGTACTTCTTGTTTTTTCTCTTTGTTGTATTAGAATAACTAGGAAATAATGGTTATTCATACATTATATGCAACTTCAACTGATGATGCTTTATAACAAAAATAAAACTGTTTAAGTGCATATAAACATTTCTGATTATAATATCTGTATTTATAATATAAACTTAGTTTTTTAACAATACCTGTACCATGATATACCATCCGAGATAGCTGCCCTGCAGTAAATACTATGCTTGTGAATGTTTTGTCCACCACAGTAACATACATAAGTAAGAGCCATGGCTGGATTAACCTGCAACAGGCCATGAGGCAAAAACTTAGTGGCCACTGACACTCCCACTGTCTGTACATTGTTTGGGCTATTTCAATTATTTAAGTGAAATGGGTAACATGGAGAAATTACATGCCATGTACGAACAATATAATATAAACTGATAAACTGTATTTTGACACAGTACCCTTCTGCAACACGGGACCTCAAGATGACATTACATAGGTGATAATGCAGCACATGCCTTAAGGCTGTTGTCATTTCAGTTGGTGCTGAGGTTGCATTGCAATTAATAAAATTACAGCAAAGCAATTGACACTTGGGCTTTTGGGCCCCCTGGTTGGTAATACTACCTGACTTATCAAAATGGGTTATTTATGCTGTGATGCTCCTAAACAAACTGGAATTATAAACGTTTTTTTAAAATTAAATTCGATTAGCCATGTCTCCCAATTTCACTTATTACCTGACTTTCTTATCTAATAATTTTAATTAGACATTTCATTTAAATGTCTTTTTAAATGCCATGCTACAGTTGAATTTGTTATGATCTACAATGTCTGTGATGTTAGTTTTCTTCAGTTTGGCCTCTTGTGCTCAGCTAGTTTGATCACATGCAGGTTCAGACATGTATCAGTACCTCTTCAGCACACAATGAAAAACTATATAGTCGTTACATTTTCAGAAATTATTTCCACTGAATTAATTGGTGATTTAATAGATGCACGATACACACCTACAGCAATGAGGTGTTTTGCTTACATCTGCACATTTCCTCAACATTTCTCTCATTCATTTTCACCCCTTTCAAGAGATTTTTCTCAACACTACTTTAGTCTCCATGCATTTTCACTATATATGAGGAACGGCTACATATGTATGCGGACATTTCCAAAATCATTTACTACTGTTTTTCCATATTGTGCCAGTGTTATTCAACGGCGCCCCCTGCCGACTAAACCCTGCTACTGCCGTCCACAAATGCTGTGCACATACTCAGTTCGCTATTGCCGCTAAACATGCTTTGCTAGTCATTCAGATCCCTTTCAAGGGTACTGATAGCCAGCAGCTCAAAATATCTAATTGTGTGCCTCAAGTTTGAAGCTACTGACTGCAAAGTTTACGAAAACAACTTTGTGGGAAGTAAGTTTCGTCGTTGTCTCACTACACGTTGCTGCCCCACGAGTGTGTGTTGAGCTAGCTGTTTGTCGATGTATGCCTTTATACAATGTCACGCTGAAGTAGGCTTGGCTCTACGGCTTACTTGCCTATTAAACCCATCCAGCTAAGACGTTGTGCCTTCGAAATTGCCGTTGCAAAGTGAACACCATCAGTGTCCAAGCTGGTAAATAGGGGTGTGTTTGCCCTGACACAACATTGGTTAGCCGCTTGTCAATGTCCAGTCACGTGGTGTCACACGGACGGCCATGTTTCCGAAACACAAACAACAAAAAGAGCAGCGACTGGGAGCCAGCAGACACATACTGATACGCAGCAGCGACCGTTGGAGGAGAGGGAAAAATAATAAATAAAATACAGAGCACGACTTTCTGAAAGTACGATTCTGTCGAATGAATACGTTTACAGTGTTTAAGGAGACCAATGCATACGATATATTGGCTGTAGACGCACCGTGCAGACAACCAGTCTGGTAGCTATAAACAGTGAAGGTAAGCCATGGTTCCTCTTTGCTGCTTGTCTTTTAGCTAGCTGGCTAACGTGAGCTAACATGCTAACCTCGGCTCTTGCAGCTCGAATGGTTTTGATTTATCTGTCGTGAGAAACGCATTTTCACAAAGTTATTTTCCAACTAAAACTATGCTGTTTCTGTCATTGTGTTTGTTATGTTTACATCGCATTAGCACTAGCTTAAAACCGACAGCGGAGTGGAGGTGGTCGTCCGCACATTGGCGGAGCAGGCCAGGGAGTCTGATCCCAACACTCCGCCCCCTCCGCCATCATATCTGGTGTCATTTGAACCTACAAGCCAAGGCCTTTACGATCAACGCATACCTTGTGCTAGGTTAGGTAGCAAGCTAGCTAACCTATCTCTGTTATGCAACAGAAATATGATATTGTGGGTCAAATACTCGCACAACCATGGATTTATCGTCCCTTTCCAACTAATCGATGTGGGGCGATTAGCTTGAAAGACGGACAATTTATACGTTAATGTAGTTCGCAGCCACTGACGGTAGCTAATGTCAACTAGAGGTGTTTTTTCTATACGTTAGCCATCTTTACGACCAAACAATTAGCATTGTTCAGTTTGTTAAAGTTACTAATTGGTGTGCGTGTAAAGTCAGCTTTAGCTTAGCATTACAGTCTGCCTTCCCGCAGCTATAAATCCCGTTATCCCGCCACGTTTTGAAGTGCATAACATTTGCAAATAATCAGATGCATAGTACATTTAATTTATTGCCAGCGGCGTTATTCCTTCGTGACCTTGCTTAAGTTTTCTCAGTGCAAAGTTGGCAGTAGACATCAAATATGTCAGTTCTTTGCCTGTTGTGGCCTGGAGTCTGGAGTAAACTAATGAAATACTTTGAAACTAAACTAACCGCAAGCGGGCTGAAGATGTTTAGGATAAAGTTGCATATTCCTAAGTGTTACGCACTCTGTTAAATTATTTTCTTCTGTTATTGGAATTTTGGTTGATCTTAACTGATCTCACTGTAATTTGAATGATTTGCAATCATGCGTGTTATAAATGAACCCTAATATTAAATGGTACCTTACTTTAATTCATTTAAACCGACAAATAACTGCAAAGTGCATGTGTTTTTAAAGTCTGAATGCTCACTATATTAACATTTCTTTCAGTATGATTAGTAGTATCAGATAATTACCAGATAAGTATGAGACATCCTCATCAGTACCCTAAAGGAGTTTATCAAATAGTTGCAGCAACCGGAGGTTTGAGGAAAACTGTATAATCTCTTTTTCAACAATGGCCGTATTTTCCCAGTTTATGACGACTGTATTTTGTCATTGTAGGTACTTTAGAGGTTGACATACCTTCAGATCATGCACAATCACACACACAACTTCATCTCCAGCAGATGAACCCGAAAGAAAAAAGTAATATTTTATACCCGCACTGCAGTGGGATGTAGAGTGGAGCTGTCAGCATCCAGTCTTCCAGTTGACTTAAATATGTGTGTATTGCACTATTGTTAATTATGTTATTGAATATGCTTTGAGCTGTTTAGAAGTTTGACTATTTAAGTACTCTATTGCAATCATGTCATACTGGATTTTCTGTAATTACTTGGTGTTCACCAATTGCAATGAGGCATAATGAGTTGCACAAGTTTCAACGCTAGCAGAAAACAGCACAACAGCAAAAGGTATTAAAATCTAAGACTGCCAAATTCATTGGTAACAATTTTCAAAAATAAAACTGTTTATTCATTCATTTTTTTATTTAAAAATTATTTAATTCAAACAGTGAACCTACAAACCTTCAAACAGGGGGCCTTCCATTTAAGTACACAGGAATGTGTGAGCAACGCTTAACAAACTAAATGAAAAAAGTATTTTAAAAAAGTATCAAATGGAGTAAAAAAAATCAATATGAAATAGTAACTGTTGATTCATGTCATAAGACACCATTAGTATAAGTGGTACTGTGTTGTACAGGTGGGCGATATGCACAAAATGTCTCTCAATATTTTCTGGTATTTTGACATTGTTGGCATTAGACGCTATTTTTAAGAGTGCACAACTGCGTGGCATGTGAGTAATTTAGAATTATATATTTGAAGTGGGTTCAAACAGTATTCTTTTGAGTAATCACTAGTCGGACACAAGAGTTGAATGCCATTTCTTTTTCTTTTTTTTCTTTTTTTATAGTAATCGGCTTTACTATGGCCAGTAAATAAGTTTCAGCTTGTTACTGACCCAGACTTCAACCATCAGGTGCATAAAAACGACATAAGTCTGCATAATTAGAAAGCTGAATCAAATGACAAATTGTACTCAGCTGACGTGGAAGCGCTAGGGGCTTCTACTATGCACCTGCTGGGAAGTAACGCTGATTTCTACGTAGGAAAGTTATGTAATCCTTACAAATAAAAACATCTGGGTGAAATTAAATAGGTACTGATATTTGAATTTCTTCAATATTAATAGCGTGTATTAAGTTTATCAGTAAAAATTCACATTATGCAGTTTAACTTGGTGCCACCATGGGGTGCCAAAGCATTAGTTAGAATAACCTAAAATCCTGCCCAACTCGCTTAACTAGCCACTGTTCCTTTAGGATTTCGTAGATAGTTTCTTTTCAGCAGTTTAAAATAATTATTTTGTTAACATTCAAAAACTGCAACTCTTAAGAGTCTTTTGACTGTGGGCCAATGGCTAAGGCTCATGGTAGAGTTAGGCGATATGAATAAAATCTTCTGTTGATACCTGAAATACCTGAATCAAGGTATAGTATCACACTGAGGCAAAAATCCTGGAAGTCCAATATATCCACAAGGAATCCTGCTAATTTACAAGATGACACACAGCGGGCAAATACATCCAGAGAAAGGAGCAGATACCTCCAGTTATGACAGAATCACTGACTGTAAACAGTTTTCTATCGTCTCACATCGTATATCGCCATGTCACCTTACCCTAAGTAATGGGATATTTGATCGACTTGCAAAGTGATTGTAATTGGGTACAGCTGATAAAATCTGTTGGTAAGTCACCAGGATTTATGGTCGCCTGATACTGTCTAAACATTGATCCTAAGGACGAAAACACTTAATTTCAAATGCATGGATTAAAGTGCTTAGTTTGCTAGTTTTATGGTTCACTTACTTAATTTAGACTGTCCTGTGTTGAATTTATAGCGTTAGATTGTTGTTCAGAAGCTTATTTCTTGCAAAATAACTTGCAGAAGAACAAAAGAAAAAAGCCTGCCTAGCGTCTTGCTCGATTAAAAAGTAGTCTTAATTAAAATTTTATACCTTTTCACTGCTATTTAGTCCTTTGATTGGATGATCCGTTTACAGAAACTTAGAGCAGGTTTTAAAATAATGTTAAAACTGAAACCCATAAGCCCACCAGAGGGCTGAAAAACAGCATAAGCTAATGCTCGATACTGCTTGGGAAACATAATCGTGTCATTGCATATGATGACATATTCCCCACCCCAGCAGTGTTAAAGCACATCTTGCATTCAGATAGTTGAGAAGGTGTTGGCCTTTGGTTGTGTGTTAGAGAGCAGTGCTCCGTTCCATTGTGAAGTAAAAACTAACACAGCCGACATGATGGTCTAGGTTTAACATGACCACACTTATCCATCAAAGATATTTGAGGGGATGTGTTGTCATGTGTCATGACATTTAAAAATAACAACAAAAAAAATTAATCAAAATGTATGAACATACGGATGCAATGTTCATATCATATTGGCAGTGTATGCATGTTTTAGCATTACCTGTTGAAAATTAGTTCCTTGGTTATCGGTTTAGTTGCCATGACATTTTCAGGAACCATCCCCAACCAGCTGCATGCATTTAGAAGCAGCTGGTTCACAACATCACTGAAATTGTCTCCCTACATTTCTGGATGGAAAATCTCCTGTGAGCAACAGAAACATTGGCCCATGATGGAGCACTAAACTAGAAATAGTTTGCTCTTTCATTTATTCAGTGAAGGAATACCACAGTGTTTTTCTCCCAGCTCAGTGTGCTGTAACGGATTTATCAAATTGAGCCGGTACCTTTTAGTGAGTCCAAGGCACGTTGCCGCGAAAATAGCATGTCAAGGCTTCACAACACAAAATCAAATTACACTTCCTTTCCTATAACAGAAGAGGGAGACTGCCAAGCTGTGAAAATGCATCTTACAAGCAGCTAATTTATTAGGTGTACACTTCTAACATATTCTTTCAGTTTTTCTTTTAATAGTCCACTTTCTCTGATCCAATCTCTAAAACTGTTTTTTTTTTTTTTTTTTTTTTTTTTTTTTTTCCCCAGTGGTGCAAAGGGAGGAGGACAGGAAATAAAGGAGTTACCTGGAGGGTGTCCGTCAATCCACATTTCAGTTGGAGCGAGAGAGAAAAAGGCACGGAGGGAGAGAGAGAAAGGAGAAGAGGAGTGCGAGTCGCGTCTGCTCTTGGCAGCTGTTCCAGCAGCCTGTTTCATTGTTTTGGCTGTTATTTCTTTCTTGCGTTACCTTTTTGATGAATAAGTTCATATTTTTAACTTTAATGTGAGATATAACTGCTGTATTACAAAAAAAAAAAGAAAAAGGAAAAAAAAGAAAGAAAACATTATTACTAGCAAAAGTGTTTTTATTTTGTTCCATCATTCATTTCCAAGGTTCTTTTTGTTTCTTTTTTTATGTTTAACAACCTTTTTCGGCTGTGAGTAGCGGGAGCTTCCATTCTTCAAACTATCGTTGAACCCCCTTCCTTACCTAGTTAGGACCTGATAACCTGGTATTCCTCAAGCACCTGAAACTGGCAGCTATTCTCTTCGTGTCTGTGTGTTTGGGGAGCTCTGTGACCACAGCTTAAGCACCACTCAGCCTTCTAGTCACCTAAGCCTAACTAAATCCAGCCAGCTCTAGCCTAGTCCAGCCCAGTCCAGCCTGCTCCGATCATCTGGACAGGGTAAGGCAGTTGGGGGCACATTTATTCCTCTGCCAAATCATTTTTTTACAAGGGAAGTTAAAAAAAACAAAAACTAACTAATAATTGTTTGTCTTCTCAGATACTCAGTTCTGTGTGGACGTGAGGAATATGACTGCTGAGACTCTTAACTTCGGCCCAGAATGGTAACTTATCTGATTTCTTTACATTATTTCAACACGGTTCAAAAATACTACTGAATACATAGAGAAGCGTTTCCTGGAGAAAATACATGCAATTATACTCATGATGATTCAGTAGAGTTTTGATTTAAGTACTTGAAGACTTAATTGAGTTAAGTAAGTTTTGGGTTAACACCATTCAAGATCTACTTACATGCTTGTTTTGAAGCTTTTGAACTTATCACTTAAAGTTTCCATTATTCTGAGCATTTTTAGGACTTTTCTTCCCTGTTGGTTTTTAAAGGGATTTTGGCTTAATCTAGACATTTTGGCCTGATGGTGGCACTAAATGAAAGGTCAAGGGAATCGGAATGGGATTCAACCTCTGGGAACTAAAGTATCCACTGTGAATTTAATGGGATTTTGGCTTAAATATCTTGAATTACCTTTTCTTACTAAATGCCATGGAAAAAATACCCATATTTGTGGAGATTAGAGGTGAAAAGATTAGTCAGTTAGTAATTTAACAGAGAATCAATTTGGTAACTATTTTCCTGACGAATAAAAATGCCCAGTATTTGCCTCAAATATGAGGACTTGCTGCATTTCCTTGTGTTGTGATGGTGAACTAAATATCTCTTGGTTTTAACTAATGGTTGGACAAAACAAGCTATTTGAAGACTTGATGCTGGGAGACTGCGATTTTTCTCCTTTTTTTTCTGACATCTTTTAAACACAATCATTAATTAACAGATTAAATCACCATAACTATCCACAAGGAAGTAACATAAATAGTCTAGAGTTTATAGGGTTGGTATGTGCAATTTAGTGTTTTTGGTAGTAACTTTCGAAAACCATTTTCTTTTGTAATCACTTATTATGAAAAACCGTTTTTACCTGAAGTCAGAATGTAAGTTTTGTCACAGTGTTGTCCTGTCCATCTGTCTGTCTCGCTGCTGTTTCTCCTCCTCCTCCTCAGTGAATGTTTGTGTAGCGATTAATGGGGGTTGGGGGCATAGTCTCTAGTTTGGTAGCTCTCCATCTCTAACGGCCTATGACTGCTGTGTGCATTCTTGGTGCAGTGCCATCCTCGCAAAATATTTCTCTCTTTACACATCTGCAGCTGCTTTCCTCTCAATGGCCCTTCCAGCCTACTTTTATCCTTGTGCCCTTTTAATAGCGCTATAGAGTGCACAGTTATGTGCTCATCACCTACAGCTGTCTGGCCAGCATGTTTACAAGTCTTTTAAAGCCTCTGATAGCGTTACAAAATTATTTAGACCATTTGAGGTTTTGTTGGCAGCAGAGTCGGCAAGTATGTTAGTCATCCTGATAGAATTCAAAGTGAAAACAATCTGCCATTTCATTTCGATTAACATTTATTAGACCAACCTTTGCTCTTTTTAAGACTCTGACACATGATTATGAACATATAGATATAAGTGTGTGGACGATCTTTTCGGTTTCATCCTTTGTCCTATGAGGGAGGGACGCTAAAATTGGTTAAGGTAAATACAAGTGAAGTGGAAGCAAATATACAAAAATATTTCTTACTACCTCACCCACTGGCATGTTTCCTCAGCTCTCCTCTTATTATGCATATTAGTCGGTGATCCACTTATTTTTATCCTCTTTCATATGCCACATGCTACCCACTGGTCTTTCATGATGCCTTCCTTTACCTTTTACACCCCACACCAGCCTCCACATCTCTGAGATACATATGGTTTTGATGTGGGGCTGTGAGTCAATGACACACTTTGTAGAGGCATGTGAATGGAGCCATTGTTAAACAGCAGGCTTTGGAAGCTGGCCTGCGAGTAATAGCTTTTTAAAATGAAATCTTGAGATTGGAAAGCTAATATATCATCTGTGTTGAGCCAAGTGCATTCAGGGGGACCTGCGTAGGAGGATGGGTGATTTGTTACAGAACATTTAGTAAATTCTTTCTTCTTTTTCCCTGCTGCAAGATGGATGCTATTAGATTTTTTTCTTTCCAATTCAGATGAAAGGAATTCTATTATGTTACACAATGGCGTTTGTTGTACTATGTGCCAAGTTATTTATAAGTGATGTGTCTACAGTGTATGTCACTTAAAGTCAGTAGTCAGAAAAAGGTGCTGGAAACATTAGGCTTTTAAGGTTCAATCTGTAATTGCAGATTGGCACTTTCCTGCCGAAACACTGAATGAAAAACCTGACCACTAGCTTTAGTGGTCAGGTTTTTCATTCCACATAAGTCCTACCTTCCGAATCCAACACTGACATGTCCTATGGTCTGTTTGAGATTTAGGCAACAAATATTGAAGTGGAAAATACATTATCATAATTCTGAAGGACTCTTTCCTCACATAGGCTCCGTGCACTGTCCAGTGGGGGGAGTGTGACGTCCCCCCCTCCTTCCCCCGCCATGCCAAAGTACAAGCTGGCCGAGTACCGCTACGGCCGAGAGGAGATGTTAGCACTTTATATCAAAGACAACAAGGTTAGTGGGAAAACTAGTAAGTTTCTCTCAGGGACTGTATGAATCACACAATAAGAAAAAAACAATCTCTCCTGTTTTGCAGTGTTGAGGAAGTCATTTGTGCCGAGAGTGAATAAGTACTTTCTTAAAGCCAGCGTTTATATTGCTTTTAAATCTCCATTTACTTTCCTGTCCTCAAAATTGAGAACCTGTTTGAGGGTCAATCGGTTTTTCGAAGTCATGGTAAAGGTTTTTTAAAGATGATTTTGTCCCCCTAAGTTCCTATTGTTGCTGTTTTTAGGTCCCAGAGGACATGCAGGATAAGGAGTTTGCTGCTATTCTGCAAGATGAGCCCATGCAGCCACTGGCACTGGTGCCTCTCACTGAGGAGGAGCAGGTCTGCCACAAATACACTGATACCTGCTAATGTAGAACTGTTTGAGCTCGTCATGTGGTATTTCACTGTGATACAACCTCAACTCCAAAGCAAGCTGTTCTGTTGGTTGACAAATGTGGCTGTGAGCTCACATGCCTCACATTCCTCCCTTTCGCTCTTTCCATTCTCTCTCCGCAGAGGAACTTCTCCATGTCTGTGAACAGTGTGGCGGTGCTGAGGCTCATGGGAAAAGGGGTGGGTGGGGCTGCCCCAGCTGGAGTGGTCCGAGGACGAGGGGCCACACGAGGTGGTCGAGGTAAAAACTGAAGACAAAACAAATCCCCCCATACTCCCATTAGAAGAGAAACAACAGCAACAAGAACAGCATTGATTCAACCTAAGTGCACTCATGATAAATCCACAACCACTTGCGCTGAAACTAACATGAGTCCAACAGCAACAAAAATGCTGCCTGAACTCTTGGCTGAAACTACAATGGCAGTTATCCAGGGAAACTAAAACAGTTTATTCAAGCCAACCACTGAAGTGTTTATTTCCTCCTTTTCTTCCACCATCTTGATGCAGCACACTTCCTCTTGGCCTGTCTAAATAGTCCTCCTTTTGTCCAGCCACACCTGTCTAAAACCACTGGACTCATGAACTCACCTTGTGCATACACATTACTCTGCGCATATGAATAGCCAATGTAAACACTAGCTCTTCCGGTTCAGGACAGCCAAGGAAACAACCGAGAAGAATGATGCTATGCGAGTTTCAGAATTTGTGCATATATGTTGAAGTGTGTGGCTGGCTGTAGTTTGAAAGGAGTGTAAGGGTATAAAGGTATTTGTTCAATTATTTAGAAAAATGAAAAAATATTAGGGCTTGAACACATTAAACTAGAGAAAGTGAGTGAAATTATCCCAAATGGCTGATTAGAGTTCCATCATTCAGATAATGATGATTGTATTAAATATAATTGCCTCCTTCTGTGCATGTATATAATCAGGACGAGGTCGTGGTGAAGGTGGATTCTACCAAAGAAGTATTGAAGATGTGGAGGTGGGTTTTGGCCGCAGCGTCCGAGAGATACACCGTAGCCAGAGCTGGGATGACCGGTAAGGAAAAAACCCTGTACACACAACTGAACATCAAGAAGTGTCCTTAGAAGGGTTGGCAGGGTCAAATAAATCATGGCCCCAAATTCTCAGTGGCATAGTAAAGGGGTATATCTTCACTGCTGAGAGGAGCTGTCATCCAGTGCAATAAACTGCATAATCAGCTCTGGTATTTTTTGTAGGTATTTGCTCTCATGAGGTAGTTTGTCACGCTTTTGCAGGCATCTTCTCATATCTGCCTTGACTGAACTAAAGTATCTGCGGTATTTCTTCAGTTTTTTTTTTTTTTTTTTTTTTTTAATGGATCGGGATAAAATGCATGAATTCGTATCTGCCATGACAGGATGCAAGTTTTAGCTGGATCTATTTCTCAAGTATCAAAACGAGTTAATGTTTCGGGCTTGTTTTACTCTGTTTATCATTTAACTGATATAATTTCTTTCCATTTCCTTCCTTTCCTCAGGGGTGAGCGTCGATTTGAGAAGCCGCTGCGGCGGGAGGTGGGGCGCCCTGGCTTTGAAGAGGCTGGAGTTCCCGGGGGTCCAGGGAGGAAGGAGTACACAAGGGCTGACAGCGATAACTGGCGCACCCTCCGGGAGGAGCAGGAGGAGGACGAGGGGGAACCAGGCAGCAACTGGAGACTTGCTGGACCCCGCAGGGATGGTATGAGAAAATACATTTATTTATTACAGTACTGTCTCAAGCTCTTGTTTGTGTTTATGAAAGCTATACAAAAAAAAAAAAGCAAAGGCCTCATGATTTCTTTTCCTTTTAAAATGCAGGATGGGCACTCCGCGCATCTTTTGATAGAATTTTAGTCACCAGTGTGGAGGGACTGTTGCTGATGGTTTCGCTTAGCTGCAGTTTAGAATGGGTTCATGAAACTAGTGGCTGTAAGGGTTTAACATTCAGTCCGCTGCTAATTTTAGTGTGTTTGCTGTATTTAAACGAGGGTGGATTCAGCTGAACTGCAGCTAGACCGGAAAGTCCTGTGATATGTTACCAACACAAATGATTCAATCAATACTGAACGCTACATAATAATAGCCCATGCTATAAATTCTATGCTATATTCTAATACTATAATTTTATCATATTTCCCCTAGCAACTGGGTAAAATGTAAAAAATGGTCTTTGAAAACTGCAACATTGAACAACAGACGTTTTATCGTTTATAGGCTTTTTACTTGACTTAATGACTTAAGTATCTTATATTTAATATTAGTATATCCATATATAACTTACCCTCATAATCATAAACATTGCCCATTTTCCCATACCATAACAATGGAAAAAGAACTTGATATAGAAATTCTCTCTTTTCGCAATGCACAGCTTCAGGTGACTGATGTGATTCATATGTGCGTTCCATGCCTACTGTGTTTTGAACAACTTAAAACCACAAAATACCAAAGGTTTTTTTTTTTTTAGCATAAGTCTACATTAGACCTGGAATACACCAGGTAATACCTCTGTGGTTCTTTATGTAATCAGCAATACTCTGTTTTATGGAAGTATAAAGGCAGATGTGACAACTGAAATTAGTGTAATTACATTTGGCTCATACTTTAAGTTAGAGTAGCCCTTGTAACACCATACATGGTGAAAGCTGATCAAGGCTTAAAATATTAAAATGGCCTGAGTGGCGGTGATTTATATTCTCATTCCACTGTTTACACTCTAATCCATTAAACCTCTGTTAAACAATGTGTGCAGCAGGTCTGATTTAAACAGTAGATATACTGACATCTAGTGGCAGTGAAGTGATTTTTTTTTTTTTTTTTTTACAAGACACAGTAGTTGGATTTTGGCTAAAATAGAGCTTCCCTTTAAAGCTTCCACAGTTTCTGAGGGTGCAGCAGTTTAAGGGACTACATGACCTTCTCCAAACATCATGTTTAAACTCATTTTAAACTCCAAACTGTTAACTAGGTTAATGACAGAGCAGCAACCCCTGGAGGTGGGATAAGAGATCCCAAGACTCAACCATATGACTGTCTGTAAAACTGCTTGGCAATGTTTTTCTTTAATGAAACCTTGTTTTTGTACCTTTTTGTAGGAGGAACCAGCTCAGTTTGATTTATATTTCAACGACTCCTCTTATTATTGCTTCTCATAGTATCTTCAGTGATGGTGGTCAATTTCTTCCCTCCGTCAGATGGTGGTCCTCGCTCAGCAGGCTGGCGGGACCACAGTGGACCGGGTGAGAGTCGTCGTCGGAAGTTTGATTTTGACTTCCGGGACTCCGAGGGTCATAGTGGTGGCCGCCGGCGAGCAGGCAGTGAGGGACTAGAGGATGACAGAGATGGCCTGCCTGAGTGGTGTACAGATGAAGAGGATGGGGAGATGGGCACGTTTGACTCCTCTGGAGCTTTCATGCCTCTGAAGGTGTGTATGTTGTTTATTTCTTTATTTAATTTATTTATAGAAATTCTGTTATGAGGGAAAGTGGAGGTTGAAAGGAGGATATTTTGTAATTTGACCACTATGATATTCCTTTTATTGCCAGCACTCAGGAATGTCCATGAGTATTTGTTACACTTTCATTTCCTCTACTTCTCCTTCCTATTTTAGAAGGGTGGCAAGGAGACAATCCTGGAGGAGGAATTGGAGTTTAAGGGGATAGAGGAGGAGGAAGAGGAGGATAGCCTCGCTGACACAGAGAGGAACAGTGCTGAAGGAGACAAAGACAAAGGTGGGGAAATATTTTTCTTTATTTGATGATTTAGAATGTGTTTGCACCGTGTTCCATACTGTTACACCTAGTTGGTCATTTGCCCATAAGTGAGTAATTACAGCATTCCTCCCTATCCTCCACTGTAACCTCACAGAGGGTAAAGAAGCTGGCTCTGCTGTGGTTGATGGTGAGGCAAAGCCAGCATCACCTTCCTCTTCTCCTCCAACACACTGTACCCCTCCATCCCTGGAGCCCCAGCCCAGCAATGCGGGCCCGGTGGTGGATAACACGCAGCTGAGCAACAGTCACCCTGTCAAGGCCAACAGCACGCCTGGTGAAGGTATATCTAGTTCCAAATATCCCTGTACTTTCCTGTGTTGAATCTAGTCTTTTGGGCAACACAAAGGTTTGGTCAGCAGCAGTAATATGTATCTCTTATGTATCTGTGTTTATAAACTTAGGCAATTTCTTTCTGCGCCATATTTATTGTACATATACATAGACAGTGCAATAAAGTCATTCTGACTGTGGTAAGAGCTGAATGCATCGACCATGAAAATGAATAATTTCTTTATAAGGAACCTCAAATTATCTCAGTTTTCATATAGCTTTAGAAAACAATAATATTTGCATATAATTTAATAATAAATTCTTTAAATCTGCTATTTTTAAAAAAAATGGAAAAATGTGATTTAGAGCAGCTAATTCAACTTTTTATTTTTACAAGAATGCTTCCATGATTCATCCCGTCTTTTTGTCAAGTTCTCAGCCATGTGAGGGTTTTAACTGTAAAGCAGCCACACTGACAAAACCAAAATGTTGTTAGCCACTGAAAAATAATCAGTTGCTTTACAAAATCTACAGTAGTATTCTTAACCTGAAAGTGCTTTTCACATTATACATGAATATTAATTTCTCTTCCTCACCATCCCAATTTGAGTGTACATACTGTTTTCTTTAATTAGAGAGCCTGATTTGAAGTCTTAGGAGCCTTGACCTGACTCTGTTACTTTAGAGCTTGTGACCTCTTACGTTCAGTGCTTTTAGTCTAAGGATTGTGTGTGTGTGCGCGTGTGAGAGAGGGGAAATTTAGCCACGTTGATATTTTGGTTTGATATACAATATGGTTAGCCCCAGTCATTTAATAGCTTGTTTACTGAACCTGCTGTTCCTGCTGTATCAGAAACAGAGCAAGTAGGTGGCTCTTCCCCCAAGTCCAACATCACCATCCCATTAATAGAAATACTAAAAATAGGGCCCATTGTTTTACCAATGTTTGTTCTTGCTGTTGTTGTTTTTATGTCAGATGTGGCTCCGGTAGGAGGGTCCAAGGCCCAGCTGAGCCCCAGCGCCGCCACCTCCTCCAGTCTGCCTCCTCCCCCCCCTTCCTCTGCTGCTCCTCTCCTCCCTCCATCTGGAGGAGACACCGAGGATGATGAGGGCATGAAGCACCTGCAGCAGGTAGGAACAACGGGACGCACACTCACGCAGCTATCTCAGATAAATGATATAATCATAATGGAAATTGCATGTAACACAGCTTAACAATCTGTTTTCCTCAGAGGAAGGCTACAGCTACTAATTATATTTCTACACAATGTCCTACGGTCATTATGTTGAATATACAATGAATTGGTGCATGTTTGTGTTTGTGTAGGAGGCAGAGAAGATGGTGGCATCATTGCAGGACACCTCTTTGGAGGAGGAGTGTTTCACCCAGGCTCTGCAGCAGCAGGAGAGCAGGAACACAGCAGCTGCTCTACCGCTGTCTCACGAGGCTGCCATGAAGTGGTTCTACAAGGACCCACAGGGAGAGATCCAGGGTACACTCACACACTTTGGAATTTACAGCCATTTGTACACGCAAATATGCAAGCATAGCATATTAATTCGTAAATATTGCTTTGCTGGAATACAGCAATCTGTTGTCTAAAATCATGTATTTGTCCTACCCACTACCAGGTCCTTTCACCACAGTGGAGATGTGCGAGTGGTTCCAGGCTGGCTACTTCACCATGACCCTGCTGGTGAAGCGGGGCTGTGACGAGGGCTTTCAGCCCCTGGGGGATGTCATCAAGATGTGGGGCCGTGTGCCCTTTGCCCCAGGGCCCTCACCGCCGCCCCTGCTGGTGAGACAGCCACCACCAACGCAGCGCCCGCAGCCCAACCGGGGGCCCGCCGGGACTGTGAGTCAGAGCTCAGCCAACGTAGAGGGTTGGGATGGGAGGATGCAGAGGAGAGGGAAGATTGATAGACAGGTTATGGTAATAGAAAATTCAAAATTATTTCAAATAAAGTTTTAAGTGAAAAGACCACATGAAGGGCTTTAATTTCAGAGTTTCTCAAATTACCTTCACGACACAAAACCTGCTCCTGTAATTTTAATTGTGTTACACTTAATTTCTTGATTACCTTCTATAGTCTGTGAGTTGAGTAAAGTCCAGAAGAAGTCAATAATCAAACATCAGTCATAAAAATGACATTTTGCTATGCCCTCCAGTAATAGTCACTGGCTGCATTTAAGCTCCAAATTGTTGGAGCAGAACAGGGCAGGCTCCATACCATACGTAACACTACAAGTCTGGTCACGTGTCCCTGGTTCCCTTTAAGTGTGGTGCAGTTGATGTTTGGCCAGCTATGACAGCCTGGTACTCTGTACATCATTTATGGTCAGTTTTTTTTTTTAACATATTTTTGTATGCAGAGGAAATCCAGACTAGTTGATAGAGTATAGTCTGTGGTTACAAAGAATGGACAATTCCCTATTAAAGGGTGATATATATGAAAGCCATAGGAAAAACCGACCACAAGCAGTTCTTCCTTGGACTTAGCCCTCTTTGTGTGGTTAACTGTGATTGGTCTACTTAGTTTGAAGAAGCATTGTACTGACTGGTGATTTCTCGCTCTCTCTCTTCTTTCCAGGGAAACCTGGACCAGGAGCGCCTGAAAAAGCAACAGGAGCTGGCAGCAGCAGCTCTTTATCAGCAGCTCCAACAGCAGCAGCTATTCCAGCTCATTAACAGGTTGGCCTATGGGGGTGTGACAGTTTCACCTCACATCTCTGACCGAATTTCTCTTTTGTCCTAGTTTCTGCCATTTTACAGTCAAAATGAATTTATTTTATTTTATTTTATTTTTTTTTAACTTAAATTTCCGTGTTGGGTTTTGCTGTATGTTCCAGGTGCAGTGAGCAGAGTATGATGCCTTCGATGAACAGGTCAATGTCAGTGCCAGATACAGGGTCCATGTGGGACATGCATACCTCAGCTTCACAGCCGTCAGGTACATATACTGCACATATACACACACTTACACATGCAGTACAAACACATGAACAGACGCTGTATCATGTGCAGCTAAAATAATCCAATTCCTTTTCCCTGTAGGCGGTGAAGCCAGTCTTTGGGACATAACAATGAATCCTTCTACTCAGGGTCCAACTCTCGAACAGCTTCAAAAGGTGGGTAAAGTCATGAGCCTTAAAAGTGTAGAACACAAATTCTGCATCTACATTTTCTAAGTTCCCACAAATATTGCCTATTTGTATGTACTGTGTGCATTTTTAGCATTTTACACTGTTGTTCATGTCCATTTCTTTGTATTTCACTGTTAACAAAAACATTTCAACTGAAACAAGTAAAAGCTTTGTTAACACTGGCTAGACACGCCTAGAGATTGTTAGGGCTGCTAGCAGGCACAATAACTTTAATGGTAATTGGTATAAGTTTAGTAATTTCTGAGAAATGCAAAAGCCAGGATTGAGTAAAACCTTTCCTTCACTGTAACCTCATTTTGTGCCTGTTATTCTGTTGGACTCTTGCTGTTTCCCCTTTAGCTCCAGCAGGAGAGGCGAGACGCTGAACTCAGGGCGAAGCGTGAGGAGGAGGAACAGCGTAAGAGGCGGGAGGAAAAGAGGAGGCAACAGGAGGAGCAGAAGAGGAGGGAGGAGGAGGAGCTCTTTAGACGCAAGCAGGTGAGATGAAGGAAGGAGATTTTTTTTTTTTTTTTTTTTTTTTCTCTCCAAAATCCCTTCCCCTTTTTATTTAGATTTTATCATTACAGCCAATAATACCCTCCAATCCCTAAAAATCCCCTCAGCCCTTTGTGTTAGGAAACTCCAGTATGTTGACTTATTGGTTGCTTTAGTTGAATCAGTGAGTGTATCTTTATCTAGTTACTAATCAGCAGTAACAAGAAATGTGGCTTTTTAAAAAGCTGAGTATTGTGTGTGTGTGTGTGTGTGTGTGTGTGTGTGTGTGTGTGTGTGTGTGTGTGTGTACATATATACGTACATACATATATACATACGTACGTACACACACACAATACAATACAATACAATACAATATAATACAATACAATAAATCACCAAGCCGTGGTAGGATGGGAGACAAAAATGTTCTCGATTTGACAGAACCATTAAAGGTTTGTACTGCATGCTTTTTGATTTTAGCTTAATGTATTGTCATTTTGTTTACCAATTGCCAGTGTCCTTCCATGTTCCCTTCATAGATAAATACACATAGTTAAAGGCATTGTTTTATCTCTTGGAAAAAAACTTGCATAATGAAGAAGCAGAGTATTCACTTATTATCTGTACTTCTGTGTGTCCCAGCCTCTGAAATATTGATTGGAGGAGAAGTACATGTTTTCTGTTCACTTTACTGTATGTCATGAATGCAAGCTATACTCTTTACTATCAGGGCCTCATTATAGAAAAAGGCATTAACTCTGATAGATGCTATATTCCATAGAGGGGTTAGATTTTATATCCCATATTAAAAAAAGAATAAGATGCTCAATAAAATAATTCAGATAACTTTATTGAAAATGATGTGTAATTATGTGCTAGAAATTACATGTGATAAAAACTATTATCCTTGAACCATATAACTTGAACTACAGGACTGAATTGGGTAGATGCTTCCTGTCTTATTGATAACATGTCAGGGCATATACTGATGATTTCACTGTGTGGACATGTTTCAACATGTGTATCAGTAAAATTACCAAAAATAGCTTTCTAACATGCAAACTGTAAAATTACATTTATAAAAAATCCAACCTTATATGTGGAAACATATTTAGATACTCCCATTGGAGCTTGAGAGCGCATTTAGGATACCACTTTCTTCGTCCTTATACCACAGGTTTTATGAAAATATTTCACTTACTTTCAGTATCCAGGACCTTACTGGAGACACAGTTGCCACCTCAAATTCACTCTATTCCAATGAACATGCTGAAAACATGTTTATCCTTTATTTATTACAATTCCTATGACACAGGAATTCAGTAATCATGGAGATACTGAGGCAAAAAATGTAATCCTTAAATGGACACTTTTCTTCCATTGGTAAACTGTCTTTCAAATCTGTGTCACTTTTTGTATGAAGAAGAATCAAGAGGACGTCGGCACTTTGCACCGTTAATAAGCATACATCAAGCAATTTCCATGTACATTTTTATTTTCCTACTAGCTACCCCACATAGCATTTTGGTCCTATGAAAATGAACAAAATATGCTACCACGGTTTTTTTTCCATAATATCTACATGTCCATTGGTGATAGACATCAAATATTGGCACATAATTAATAAGATTGTATTTGCAGAAAAAATGATGATTGATGTCATATTGGTGCAAAAATGTGGGTTTGTAGTACCTTTTTAATATCGCTGTCATTTAGGAATTTTACACCTTTTTCCGAGTCTAGGGCCTTATAAAAATATAATTGCATGCAGTACAGGCTTTTAATGGTTTTGGCATTCAGAAAACACATTTGTGTTCCATCCTACAAAGTTTGGTGAGGCTAGGAACAACACTTGTAAAGATATTAAAGCGCAAACATGGCTTTCCTGATAAAGCATTTTTGAAACTATAAAACTGAAATATCAAAGGCTGAAAAAGTATGAAAACATAGGATTTGAGCAGAAATATACATACAATATGAACATAGCCACCAAAAGGCACCTGACAAATGGGTCATTCCATGTCAAACCAGATGAGGCTGTTTCAGCACCAAGTAATAAAAAGCGCGACAGCTATTCAGTGTGGACATCTGTCATATCATCCTGTAGTGTCGTCAGCAGCAGGAACTGATCATGAAGTTGCTGCAGCAGGCCCCCCAGCAGCAGGGTCCTGGGGCAGGTGGCTCAGGCTGGAGTGGGGGTCCCTCCTCTGGGCTCACCAAAGCAGGAAAGTCTCCAGCTCTGGCACTGATGGAAATGCAACAGGAGGCAGAGAGGCTCCTGAAGCAGCAGCAGCAACAGAGAGCCCAGCAGCAGAGAGACCGCGTGAGTTTCAATTATACAATTCGGAGGTTTCATACAGAGATGATGTTAGCACATTGTTGGGATTGCAGATAGAAAATTACATATTTTTGGTAATAATAATCAGTCTGATTTTAACCCTCTGTTTCCAGCACCCCGGCATGTCGATGGGGAGCTCCTCAATGGGGGGGCAGTGGGTGGATGGTGTTGGGATGTGGGGTGGGCCTGGGGGTATGGACGGTAAAAGTGGCAGTGGAAGCTCTTCAGGCAGCATGGGCATGTGGGACGAGGCTGTGAAGAATCAGGCCGGCCTGCGTGGAAACAGCAACAACAACATGGGTTTGAAGAATAGCCGCAGCAGCCCATCACTCAGGTACATAATATCAAATAAAATAAAATAAAATGGAATTTTGGATGGCTCCATAAAAATTAGTGCACTTTTGCGAGAGATCCCGTTTCCTTTTTTCTTTTTTTTAACAGCTGCAACTGCAGATAGCATTGCAGAATTGATCTATGTCTTTCAGTTGATCACTATAATTAATTATAGTGATCAAGTTATAATTTATTAATATGCTTCTATTCCTGTATGTCCTCTGCAGTGATCAGTACATGATGCGTCGTAAGAGGACGGAGGAGGAGGAGAAGCTGCTGAAACTGCTGCAGGGCATGAAGCCTCAGGATGGCTTCACCACCTGGTGTGAACAGATGCTGCACGCTCTCAACACCTCTGCCAACAACTCCTCCTCCTCTCTGGATGGTAGGCTGCTCAGCTTTTATGTATTTAGCAGTGGTAAGGGTGAGGAAAGTTCAGCCTCAACTTAGTTGATTGCTTTGTGTCAAATGAAACATTTTTTAGTATTTGTGTGTGTATATTGTGTGTGTGTGTGTGTGTGTGTGTGTGTGTGTGTGTGTGTGTGTGTGTGTGTGTGTGTGTGTGTGTGTGTGTGTGTGTGTTATATATATATATATATATATATATATATATATATATATATATATATATATATATATATATTTTAAAAAGTATAAGTGAATTAACCTCAACCTCTGTCCCCAAAATTTTAGCATTGCTAAACATTTTAAACTGTGTTTGTCGTTATTTAGTTGCCACAATTGTGGCATACCTGAAGGAGGTGGAGTCTCCCTATGCAGTGCTGGACTTCATCCGGTCCTACCTAGGGGACACAGTGGAAGCCAAAGAGTTTGCCAAACAGTTTCTGGAGCGACGTGCCAAACAGAAAGCCAACCAACAGAGACAGCAGCAGCAGGTAAGCCTAAGCTCAAAAGGTTTTTAAGTCAAGCATATGTCAGAGGCATAACCTGTTGAGACACCCCCATCAGTTCAGGTTCCAAAAATAAAAAAGTAGAGTAAAACGGCCACTTACTGGCTGAAACCAGACATTCTCTCTCTGTGAAGCGAGGAAAATTACCATGTTCTCTGATGGCTGCTGTCTGTGCACAGTGACTAAACATCTGATCCTTACGTAGGAAACTAAAAATTACACCATTCACTGAGTACACCATATCAAACTTTACTTTATTCTTTCTATAAGCTTTTAATTTATCTTTTTGTAATGGCTGCGACAGACTTTTTTTGAATGAAGATTTTATGGGGGCAGTTATTAAGATAGTGAAAAAATTTGAAATTAATTTGCATCTGTCAATTGGAAATCAAAGAGGGAAAGAATGCAGCAAGCAAAGGTTGCTGTCTGCATTCCAGCCTGTACCTGTAGCTGCTGTATCTTCACCGCACAAACACACAAAGTCTCATAGTCCATTATAAAAGTTTGTAATTTATTAAATTGCATTGTGCATAAGAAGAAGGCTGTCTTCCAGTAACAAGATATACTTAAAACATTTCAAATAACAAACTAACTGTGAAGTATGTTTTGATTTATAAATGCAACTTCCTGCTATATTTTGTGTTTTAATGAAGTGATAATAATTCAGTTCAATTTAATTATATGTCAAATCATAACAGAGGTTATCTCAGGGCACTTGTCATATAGAAGAGGTCTAGCCTGTGTTCTTTGTAGTTACATTGACAGAGACACAACATTTCCCCATGAGCAAGCACTTGGCGACAGCGGCAAGGAAAAAAGTCCCTTTTAACAGGTAGAAACCTTGAACAGAACCCGGCTCATGGTGGGCCGCCGTCTGCCTTCACCGGCTGGGTTGAGAGCGAATGAGAGAGCGATATTAAAGGAGAGTATACTGTACATATTTGTGAATGCTGATTTGACATGAGAGATAGTCTTGTAATACTGTCATGAAATATGATTGACTATACTACTAATGAGCTTAAAATTACTACAATGGAAACCCCTGAGTGGTTGTTATAGTGTGACCTGTATAAATGTGTCCTCTCTTTTTCTTTATTATCCCAGTTATCAAAGGAAGTGGCTGGATTGAACATGAACTTCCCTCTGCAGGTAAACCCATATATATCTTTATATTGTACACACAAACCCCTTTTCACACCACTTTAGTGACTATTCTTCTACAAAAAAGCATCTAGCAACGTTTTGGACAAACCTTAGCTACTTTCTGTAGAAGAGAGTCGCCAGTATTGCCCCGTGAGGGTGAACTACATTTGACCTAGTCTTGTCTCTAACAGTATCGCCTAACAATGAATGTTGCATATATATGACCGAAAGGCTTTTACAGACTAGGACACAATTGTTGCTGCCGAGTTGCTGCTCAAACAAGAATGTATTGATTTACTGTTAACTCTTAGTTACACTGCCCCATTTTTTTTTTTTTTTTTTTTTTTACTTACCACAATTCTAATCCTGATAACATGGAATATTAAATTTTATGAGGCAAGAGAACTAAGTCAGTTTTTATTTCAGCAATTATCTTTGGCATCGTAGTGTTAGTTAATCTGTTCAAGTTCAACAGACAGTTGTTCACCCTCTTAATTTACCCTAGCTAAATCCCTTCCTCCCCTCTCTTCTTTTAGGACTCAATGCGAGGTATGAATCCAAGCACCCTGCAGTCCATGTTTCAAGCCAACCACATGGGCAAGGCTGGTCTCTATGACAACCAGGGGGGAAAGATGAAAAAGAAACAGCCCATGATGCTGCACTCCGACCCCAGCATCTTAGGTATGTGACCCCACTGCAATTTAATGATTCTCCTCTTGAGTTGATTCATCTGTAAATGCTCAGAATATATAGTTTGCTTTAAATAGCTTGACCACAGATTAGCATTGGTATTACACAAAACACAACCTGCCAACAAAGACACCAGCGACACACTCCCACACCAAAGTTAGACTGGATACACACAACAAGCCAAAATAGAAAACGTAATCATAGGAGGGAATTAAATGGAGTCTAAAAGAAGTGGGAAAGGGAAAAGCAAAGCCTTCTGAAGAGGCAGCAGAAAGTTTTACATCTTGATGACTTGTTTGCACCCGCTCCAGGTGCTGAGTAGGATGTGCTCATAGGGTGGGCTTATGTCTGAGGTGTATTTATGTGCCCGTGAGCTGTTTGGAGCACAAACGCAGGGATGGGATATGGGTCACTCCTGAAGTAGATGGAAACAGGTGGCCAAACAAATGTTATGTCGTTACAAATTAGATATTGGAATCACTGGGATAGATGCAGCTGTATTATTCTGATTTAAAAATGGTGGGAAAAGAGCCTGATGAAAATTGTTCTGATTGGAAATGATCAGAATTGTATACTCTGATGATCGGAATATACATGGAGCTTGTAAAATTCGGTGTGCACACTACCCCCTATTTTTCAATGTAAAATACGGACTTTGTCCAGTACATTTTTTTCTACTTAGCTTAAATGTGTATACTATTTAAAATTTCTACCTCTTTAATACAAACAATTTTACATGAATAAACATAAATTGACCCCTATTTATGATTTGTGATGAGTTACTGTCTTGGATAGCTGCTTTTTAACATTCACAAATACTGTTTAACGTTTTGAGAACTGAAGAACTCCTCCTAAATTGAAACCCTCAGATTATTTCTGGATTGCATCTTTATCTCCTGCCTGCACTGTCTAAGCCAGCACTTCAAACTCCCCCATCTTTCATTCTCCTCTGATCTCACTCTGCCCCCCCCCCCCCTCTGCAGGGTACTCATTCCACAACACGGGCGAGTGTCTGAGCCTGAATGAGATGGAGATGGTGGAGGATTACTGATGTGACGCAGCGCAGCAGCAATAGCTACCTGAGGCCTTCTGTCTTTTAATCAGACAAACCTGATGACGAATGTGCACTGCTGGGGGAACCAGGGGTGGGGGTAGGAAGGGAGCGTGCGTGAGGGGAGGAGCAGGGTGGAGGCGCCTGGATCTGTGCCTCCCACTCTTTCCTTCCCTCTGGAAAGAAAAAAAGGGCTCCCTGCTGCACCAGTTGATCACTTGAGCAGGGGTGAGGAGGGGTGAGGTTAAAAAGGAAGATGGGTATCCTCTGGCACTCAAAAGATTAAGCACCTTATACTGAACTAATGCACTTTATTGAGATGGGATTTGAATAGGTTTTTTTATTTTTATTTTTTTTATTTTTTTTGTGCGTGTGTGCGCGTGTGTGTGCGTGCGTGCGTGTGCCTGTGTGTGATTTTTATTTTCTTTTTTTTTCTTTTTTTCTTTTTTTTTTTTTTTTTTTTTTTGGAATCAGTGTGCATACAGTGTGTGTACATACACATTATCTGTGTGCATGTGCATCGGAACTGGAAGGGGCGGTGAAACAGTCGGTGGGGTGAATGGTCGGGCTGTTTAGGTTTTCAAAGTCAGGGGGACCTTTAGTTGAAACCTTATCAGAGAGCAAATCCTTTCTCGAAAAGACAAACACTGTTGATATTTCTCTTGTTTAGCATTTTTTTTACGTTTATATAAAAAGTAAAGCTATTGAAAAATGGATTATAAAAAAAACTTGAAGATTTGCACTTGCCTAAAAAAGAAATAACAAAAACAACAAAAAAAATCAAACAAATGGGGTTAGTTATAGAAGTGAATATTTTTTTGTGAATGTGTATGAATGACTGTGAGAGTAAATGATGTGATGTGATGTGTGGTTTGTGTCAGTATATACCAGTCTGCACAATGTTTTTTTTTTTCTTTCTTTTTTTTTCCTCTCCTTTTGTTGCTTACCAAGATGTATGAAACATAAGAGGCCATTTTTGTCTTTTTTTTGTTCAAATGGTAATTTTGTATTCTCATGTTTAGAGAGCGTATGTGTGTGTCCCGTCTCCAAACAGGGACTTGATCTCCATGTCTAGAGAGAGTGAATGAATGAGAGGGAGAGAAAGAGAGAGAGAGGGGGGGGGGGGGCAATGCACAACACATCCTTTCTCTCACCAGCTCTTCATCCCCAGATAGACGAAATAGAAATGCATACATTTGTAAATGTCAGCTTTTGCGCTCATCACATGATGACCACCACTAGTTTATTTCCCTTAGCTTCTCCCCATGGGGAGCTGTCTCTAGACCTGTGAGGACTAGTAGACAGGGCAAATCATGAGGGACATTATTGTGTGTGCATCTGATCGAGACTTTGTGTGTGTGTGTGTGTGTGTGTGTGTGTGTGTGTGAGTGAGAGATTCTGTTTTCAGAGTGCATGTTCATTTACTGTTCATAGAAATGAGTTAAGACTACAGGTACTCATTTTGAATACATGTGCATTTTTGTATGTGTATGAATGCACATTTGTGCCTAAGAACTTGGATAGGGTGCGTGGCCATTGAGACATTAACTCTTTTTTGAGAGCAAGTGTGACGTGTGTCAGTGCTCAGCACAGTGTATGTAAAGTATGTAAGTTTATATCGTAAATATTTCTAGTTCAGTCTAGGGGTGATCCATCGGAAGGTTAGTCCAGTCTGTTTTCCTGGGGTGTGATCACGTTGCCTTTTGTCAGCTCTCGAACTTGTGAATGAAAGGTGTCGAGTTTCTGACTCTGAAAAAAAAAAAATACAGCATCTTAATGTGCAAGTGCACAGAACGGTGCATGAAATGTTAGCATATTGTGTTACTTATTCGTTGTTGCAATTTGATAATGACGAGTTTTCTTTTTTAATGAAAAATATATATGAATATATACATTATATACAAAGTTTAAAAAGTATTTGGACTAAGATAATGAGCACTTGGGGCTGCTATTTTTGTTGTGTTTTTAACTTTTTTTTCCTTAATTTGTTTTTCATTTTTGTTTCGCCATGTGAAGTGTGTGTATTATTTCTTTCTTAAGAAAATATTGAATGTATTCCAAAAAAATGACAAGAAACCCGTGCTGATACCAGATATTATTTTTTCCTCAGAAGATTTCAAAAATGGAAACAAAATACAAAAAAGCTTCAGAGTTTAGCGAGGTCTTTTTTTTTTTTTCACATTGGAGAAGAAAAAAAACTCGGGATGGATACAGTTGAACACACTGCCTCTACAATCCTGGTCGTACAAATAGTGACTAAGAATTCAAAGAAAGGACTCTTTCTATTCCATACTGGAGCTTTGGTTGTTTACAAACCACATGGATATCTGTGGGTGCAGTTTTGTTTTTGTTTTTTCTTTTTTGTTTGTTTGAATTATTTTTTTTCTTTTGTTCTAAGATAAGACGGGTGGGGTTTGCAAGTGCGCTTCTGCCATATGGACATTGAGTGGCGTTGGTTTTTTTTGAGGACGATGGGCAGGCATCACAACAACATGGACAAGATCCTCTAACTGGACCTTTGTGTGTGGTTGTGGATCCTGAGACTCGATGATCAACCATGGAGCTGAGGCGGGAAATCAAGGATTGGCTCTGTTTTGTGGAGAACGGAGTGTAGGGCTGCATAACCCTAGAGGGAACTGAGAGGGCGATACGAGTACACCTGGTTCGTGCACTTGTCTTCACCTCAACCCTCATAAGCACTCACACCCTGCCCTCACCAACTCACCTATGCACTTTTGTTCATTCAAGCTGTGAGGTACCATTTTGGGGATGGGAGCACAATTACAACAGGAGGATTGCTACGACTTAGACAAAGTCACTGAAAAGATATTCCCAAACTGATATAAGAGACTCGAGAAGCACGTCTTCTCCCACCTCCTGTATATAACCATATTTTTGTATTACCTTTCAGAGTAGAAAGAAAATTTGCAAATGGATGAAGGAAAATTCATGAGACATTGATTATATGGAGTGAATGTTCTTCAAGAAAACCAATCTTTTTGAAAATAGTTTGAGATAGACTCGCTGTGAGTTTCCCATTGTTTGCCAGTAACCCTGAAATAATTGGGGATGGAAGGGAAAACCACATGGAACGTGGAGTGAGGTGCTGGACATGCTACAGTGTCTCTAAGACTGAGTGATAGTTACCTATCAAAGTGGATGTTGGGGTGGCTACAAAGCCCCGCCAAGAGTGTTTGTCAACTTACATAGTAAAGAGGCAGACATGGGTTAGAAGAGCTGTTGGCAATGATACTTCCACTTTGTTTCCCAACCTGGTGACTGCCTTGAGAGCTGTAGCGTGACTGCAGGAGGAAAAATCCTTGGTATTGGTAAGATATGCTGGATATCCTTGTGGCACTTTGTTTCTAACAGGATTGTTTGGGCTGGGTAGTGATGTGACGATCTTGTGCTCTTTCTTTTTATCTTCTCACAGGCGTCTGGTTGTGCTTTATTTGCTGCCCTCTACAACGAGGATCTAATCTACAGCCAACCCATGAACCAGTTAACCCCAAACCTGTCCTTTGAACTTAAACCCTAAGAAACTTTTCTGTCTTGACCTCAGACTGGGCAGGCCATTGGCATTATCAGTTGGACAGTTACCAGATGAATTTACAGGTTTATTGCCCATGGATCCCATCTGTGTTGGAAGTGTTAGGTTGGGCATTCAATCAGGCGCACTCTGGCAAGGAAGACTATAAAGAGACACGAATTGCCCCAATGTCATCATCCACCTCAGCCTGAAACTCTCAGGTGGTTGCATGGAGGTCCTCTAACCAGCTGGACGGAAGACCTGCGCTCCTGCCCAGAAGTCAGAGACAGAACTGGGTTCGGTTTCGGTGGATGTGGCTGGATTACATCTATGCCACAAGAAAACCCTGCAGCTGTGGAACTGGATGGACTGAAAAAATTGTACAAAAAAAAAAAGACTTTGAAACATGACAAAACACAACACGTAGCTACATGTCACATAGATTCTAGAGTCCAAAGGAGTGGCAGACACTACATGCACACTTACAGCAAAAGCAACGTACACTCAGTTACATTGGCTCTCCTCTGGAACCGCGTCTGCATAACAGGGCTGCATCGATATCAAATCACACAAGACACGTACAGACACACACAAGCATCAATGCTCATCACTATAAATGCTGAGCTTTGTAAATAATGTAAAAGTTTGTGTGTTGATTTTTCTCATAGTGGGGTTTGCTTTATTTCTCTGTTCAACATGCCTTAAATTGTAAAGTTCAGTCCTGAACGGCTAACTGAAAATGTTCTCTAAATGATGAATTTAAGTTGGAAACTACCTTGTTAACTGTCTTCTAAAGTTAAAAAAAGAGAGGAGCTTTCAACAAGACTGTTTTCTGTTGGCTAACAGAACTGTGTGTTCTGTATTAACTTCATAAATGTACATCTGCTCACCATGAAAGTTACTAGTTAGCTACAGAATAGAGCAGCAAAGCAGTCTTTGATTATTCTCATTTTGCTGGTGTTGGCTTATGTTGCCCTTTTGGTTTACTTAAAATGAAGAGTGGATTCGTTTAGATTTTCTTTGTAGATTATTGCTAATAGTGCAGGCTGAAGTCTGTACTGTTCTGGAGCTGAGCTGATGGGGTGGGATGCACAGAATTGGCTTAAAGCACAGACTTGTTGCTGTGTGATGACTATTGTTGGGCAAAAGTGAACCAGAGTGACAGGTCATCCTCAAATTGATGTTGGGGCTTTTTGGTTCATTTTTGTACACTCCAGGGACTTCAGTGTTTTGGAAACTACGAGGTACTTTTTACAGTTTTGAGATGATGACTTTGGCTTGTGTAAGAGAGGTGATTGTTAGAGTAAGCTTGCATGATTTGTAATATTTGTGGTCACAACTTGGCCCAGGTGACCGCTGCTCTGTCTATCACCTGTTAGTGCTGCTTACCATCTCAGGTGGCACTCAATAGAGAGAGACTTCACCAGTTTTGTGTCACTTGTGCGTTATCTGAAAGGAACTTCAATGTCTCGAAAATTTGGATAGTGTCTTGTTCTGTGTATGGATTTGAGAGATTAATGCTTTTAGTCAACCCGTAATATTTTTTTTTTTTTTGTGCGTGTGTCCTGGATAACTACACAATATGCAGTTTTTAATCTAAACGGCAACTGATATTCATTGAATACCATCAGCTTAGTTTAATACACTTGGACAGTTTGAATAGCTGAGGTTTTGGTGGATAGTTACCTGCCATAGCTAACTGTGTAAACTGAGGTAGCCACAGTAGGCTATGTATGTCATAACTACTGAATTGATACTGAATTAATACTAAATGGTTTCTATGTTAAAATTGTTGTAATCAGTTGCCAAAACAGAAATTGACTTGAAACATGAGTACGCTATCAAGCCTCTTACTTGTGGTTAACTTTAAAAATACCAATGTTTGACATTTTTAAAAGCTGATAATGTGTTGTATTAGTTGTTGCTCAGTCAGTCCTTCTTAAAGGAGTAAACTATAGTTGTTTGCAGTTTATTTTACTGAACTACAAAGGCTTTTATGATTAGATAAACTGCAATATTGTGTTGTCAAAATGCCCTGGATGTTTGGTTGTAGTCTTTGAAAAGATCCTGTCACAGCCTGTCCCCCGAAGTAATGAAGTTGCTCACCTGGTTCATTGTAGCCTGGGAAAATATAATTCTAACGATATTGGCCTAAAAGATAAATTTAAAGTTTTACCCCAGTCAGCTCAGTTCCTCTGCTTAATAAGTCTTTGAATGTTGTTAAAATAACAGCATACATGTAATGAAACTGTTTTGGAAAAGAACAACAGAAAGATGTGTAAATAGTTTGGCTTTGTTTGTTTGAAGAACAAAATAAATACTAAATAAATAGCATTTAGCAGTGACTGACTCAGTATTTCTTATTTCCTACTTTCAAAATCCATAAATTATGTTTGCGGCCGTGTGAAGAACTACACATCATACATGACAGACGAATTACTGGGCTGAACGAGCCAACATAAGTGTGTCTCAACGCTATTAGCGCAGTGTGATTAAACTATCTCGCGATAGTTCGAATCACATGGCCGCCCACAGTGTTTACAAGTCGTAATGTGCTGGTGAAATGAAACAAAGTCCTGAAGTAGGAGGACGTCGCATGGTCTTCTGTGCTACTAGTACTCTCCGACTTCAGCTGAAACTTTGATACCGTCGAGGAGAACCGTGTGTTTAGCAAAACTGCGAGCAGAACCTAGGGACAAGCAAGCCACAACACAGGTATGTAGCACCAGACAGCTAGTTTAGGCTAATGCTAACGTGAGGTGGTTGCTGTCTCTGTTGTGGACGAACGCTTAAAGGAAATTGAAGCATTTTTGCCTTCGTATCTAGAGTCGTTCTTCAAGTTATATCACGGCAGCAGGGCATGTATGGAGTCAAACGTCTAAGTGTTGGTGATGTAATTTGTACTTCGGCAAGCGTTAATTTAGCAAAATCAACATTAATGCTAGTTTAGCTACAGGTGTCTGTTCGGGTTTCAAGTACTTATCCCTCTTAACAGGAAACATCACGTTTACTTCTTTTTAATTGGTGGAGCAAAAGTGCTCTCTTACTTTTTCGTTGTTTTGACGTGTGTTTTCCATCATTGCACCACTGGTCTCACCTGCCCTGTTTCCCTGTCTTCATCTTTACCGGCTTCACTGTTTTTCTAGGCTAGTGGGTGCTGTGATGTCCTCTACCCCCAACAGACTCAAACACCCACACTGCAGGAAGAAGCACTATCCGAGTAGCACTTACCTCACCCACGTCTGACAGCCAACCGCCGGACACAAGGCATTTGGACCCCAGGTAGAGAACTTGACAGAAGAGATTGATACGCATTGTGAGATGTCGAATTCGGCTGGAGCTGGTGAAAGCGGAGGTGTGGCGGGCGCAGGGCAAGATACAGAAGCGGATAATGAGCCCCCCCAGCAGACCCTACCTTTACTTGAAGGTGACAGCTCAGAGGTGGGGGACGCCTCAGAGGAAGGGGCCCCTCCGGCTGCCAAGCGGCTCAAGATCAGCAGGGAGGAACCGTTGCGGGTACAGGTAGCAGAGCCCAATAAGATGCATGGAGAAACACCAGCACAGGCTGGCTTGCTGCTGGAAGACCTAGCCCCACCAGCACAGAGTAAAGTACCTGTTTCTATGAAGCTGCATGTATTAAATTAAATACAAGAGAGTGGAAAAAATTGGTTCATTCAAGTTATGAGTTTGTCCGTCAGAAATTATGATTCAGTATCAATTTGAAAAATAATGAGTTAATCTGCACAATTTTACTTTTTGATGCTAGGCACAGGAGAGCCACCACAACATGAGGAGAAAGGTCATGGAGGGGAAGAGGTGCCTGTCAGTCAGGAAGGTGAAGAAGAATGCCATGAGAATGGAGATGGAGGGCACGATGCCCCCTTAGAAGAAGGAGAGACAAAATCAGAGAAGGAGCGCAACGCTAATGGATCAACAGACAGTCCCAGTGAAGGACAGCAGTAAGTGCAGGAAGAAATCAGACCATCGGGGGGGGGGGCTGAAGATAAATTAAACACGTTTGTGAAATGGAGAAAGAAGCCTCTGTGAATGCACTGCAGAGCAAGAGGTTTGGGTGAATCCAACATGACTGTACAGTCTGAAAAAATGATAAAGCTTGATAAAATGCTGACCAAAATGCAGTACTCATGGCAGTATTCCTTGATCATATGCTTTGACGGCCTGACTGTGACGTCACTACACCAAACACTCATGGATTATTTTTTGGTCCTGTTTATGAGTTTATATTAAATCTGTCCTACAGGTGAATCATCTTAATAGATGCCATTATTAGCCATTATTTTTCTTATTTGTACTACTTATTGCTTGTCGTAGCTTTTATTTAATAGCACAACTACCCCTCAGTACACACTCAAAGCAAACTATAACTGTTGAAAACCTTGGCAACCATAAAACTTCATAATTGCAGTACTGGATATGTTATTTTAATATTAAGAAGAAATACAGCTCATGTACCATAATCTAATGTGCATGAAAATTTTTAAAATGTCTCCCCTCTGGCATCACTATGTGTGTTAACAAAGTCTTTAACTTTGCAGGCTATCAACTGAAAAGTCAAGTTATTAAAAAACAAAATGATTAATTTTAGTCACACTGATTTTATCAGTCACATTTCCAAAAATGAGACGACTGGTGGAGGTGTAGGCCTTCAAACAAGTAAAATATTATAGAAAAAATTCATTCTAAAGCGACTATACCTATTTTGGTTCCTTCAGCCAGACACCAGCAGGAAATTGCAAGGAAGTGTGTGAGCATCTTCTTGTAATCCGAATATTACGATAATTAAGCGGTTGCAGCTATTTGAACGTGTATTGCCTTGTGACTGTCAGCTGTGTGAGATGTTGCTCTGCTTCCTCTGCATATTTTATAATAGCACTCATGTTGAAGTGGGCCACCAAAAAGTGCTAAGGCATTGACTGATTAAATATTGAACACTATCAATCATAAAAAGACAAAATTTGGAAACAATGACATGGAAAAAAACAATGGAATTAACCTGTAGAGGTCTGAAATTTAATTAACAATCCACTGCACTGTGTCTAAACAGAGCAGCTCAGGACTTGCCAGCGAAAAGATCAAAATCACCGTATATTTCCTCTTAGGTTTTGTGAAAGTGGAGACTATGGTTTATGTGCAGCGACAGCTTTGTCCCAGGCTGAGAAATTCATCTGAAGATATCTACGTTTAATTAAACCAAGACAAGGGTATTTGTCTTGGTTTTTTATTTATTTATTTATTTTTTCAGAACCCTTTATATCCTCGAGACCAATAAGATGGGAAATTAAAATTTTTCAGTGGAATGGATGTGTTTGTTTTGTGATTTATTTGTTGTCTGTTTACAATTCTATGACCAAGGACCTCTCCTTCTCTCTATCCTGCCTCCAGCCTTGGCTTACATTTTACCCAGAACCCCCAGATGCTGACTGGTTCCTGGACTGAGTACTCCAGCCTCCCAGAGAATTACCTCAAAGGTTGCAAATGGTAATCTCCTCTAATATTAACATGACAAAAAATACAACATGGATGAGGTTTTGAAGGTGTGAAAAATAAAAATTCATTGTGATGTATTTATCTGATTACCATAAATAAAGAAGACTACTATAAGGACTACACTGTATTTTACATTTTATGCCCTGCGGCAGATATCAAGGATAGTTATTGATCTTCAGGATTACAGGGGAAAAAATGACTTCCTGTCCAATTGAAGTTAAAGGATTAATTCCACTATGTTCATCTTCCTTAGTAAGGTCAAAGTGGGAACACGAGCACTAACATTAACTCAGATATAAGAGGGGCTACCAGTTATCTTGATCTTGTGGTCAAGATAAATCAGCATCTCAGTTGTGTACACCATGGTATTTATGCTTAAAATGCTATAAATACCATCTTTAATACAAGCTATTTACTATACTATATCTGCATATACTTAGGTATGCCCCCAGTGATGTCATGAGTGTGAAATGTATTTATTCCTGTGTTGTTTTTCTGGTTTTGGTTCTGTGTTCCCTTACTGCAGCTTCAACATGAAACATGAGTATATATTGTTCTCAGTTCAAAGCAGATAATACACCATCATCTTTTTCTCCTCTTCCCTCTCCTAACCTAGGGCCCCTGATGGTTCCTGTATCCTGACCAACAGTGCAGACAATGTGCTCCGTGTGTACAACCTCCCTCAAGAGATTTACAGCTACAACTGGGACCTGCTACCAGAGATGGTGAGCACATCATCTCCAAGATAGCCTGCCATCAGAGCCTCTCCTAATACGGACAATACAATACGGAAAACTTTAAACACTGATAGAGGCCATTCTTGACTGAAATTGCTCAGAAGATAGATCAACCCTCAGTGCAAATTTCAAACAGTTCCTCTAGTGCCCCCATCAGGCCCATGTGAGGTAACTTTCTGCCTGCAGGGTTGGAGCACTTGCACATACAAGAAAACCTTTTTTTTCTCCACCAAGTTCTATAGGACAGGAGTGCAATAAATACATTCTTTTCAGTTTCATTAAATGAAATAAATCACCAACAGAAAATCCTCTTTTGCTTCTACAAAATTGATCAAATTATGTGAAATAGAGCATCTTTGAAAAGTCTTTATTATGGCTTTCCAAGGGGGTTCTCACTCTCCATACCTGGGTGTAACTGATAAAGTTGTATTCATTTAAGTAATATTGAATCAGTCAGACTTTGGACTACGGATTTTAGGATTCAGACTCATATTTCTGTTTCTACATCAATCCATTCTTCAAAGTTTAGTTACAGTTTGTTTATAACTGGAACACATGGAAAACACACTTTAATTTTAATTCAGCCCCATTAATTGAACTTTTACTGGCCATATTGCAGCAGTAATTCAGGCATCATTTGTGTCTGATGTGTGGTACTAAATTTAGAGCTAAAGAGCCGCATCTCAGATTTATCTAGTCATCTAGTTTGTGACTGCAAATTGGTTTGTGTTCTACTCCACCATAGATTTTTTTTAATGTCTTGATCATGTTTGGGATATTTTACATTTCTTTCAAACACTGTTTCGTGTGTGTGAAATTGTGATATAATAATAGTTAAAAGGTCATCAACCTTTTGTGTGTTATCTGACCTTTTCTACAAAGACAGTTTTTGTTGAACATGATTTTTGCATGTCTGCTGTGCTACAACATCAACTAAGAATACAACAAAACAAACAAACAAAAAATCACTCAATCAACAGTCAGATTAAATAAACATTCTGTAATTTAGGTTTGGGGCTATCAAGTGGCAAGCCAGTCTCTTAATAGCATTACAGGCTGGTAGATTGTAATCAGTAAACCTAAATTATTGAAATATAATCCATTTTCCTCCATTAAAGAGATGTCAGTCATAGTAGGAAAGAGTAGAAAATATATCTTTGATTGCTCTTTTCTCACACTGTGCCATTGGCTTTTGATATCAAATTTTACCACAAGGAAAGTGTGTGATAGTGTCTTCCAGCCGGCAGTACCAGCATCAGCACTAACAGATCCCATTGGTCAGTTGACCTGCTGTGCCTGACTGTCTTCTTTTCTGCCTGCCCTTCTGTGGCAGAGTCCAGTGCTGAGGATGGCGGAGGGAGATACCATCTACGACTACTGCTGGTACCCCAAGATGAACTCTCTGGATCCGGAAACATGCTTGTGAGTTGAACTTGATCTTTGCCAGACTAATCCCTAAGCCTCTGCTCTTCACAGGTGGAGAGATGAGACATTTAAAGTTCACTTTGAAGGTCAACTTGCCAGATGGTGAAGAATGTATACAAAGAAAAAGGGTAGTACATTGTCTATAGAGGCTAATGTCAGTCAGTGATTGATGTATTTAATCTGGATCTTAGATGGTTAGACTGGGACATTGTGTGTTTGTGTATGCAAGTAAGATTTTCTGTATATTTGAGACTGTCTAATAGACTATCTTAATATAGAAGATATTGCTGTATGCTTGTGACTCATTCTTTGATCCCTGTGGTATTTATACACGCCGTGTGAGCCAGCTTCCAGTGTAGAGAGAAGCTGTAAAAGCTTTCTGATGTCTCTCATTATGAGTGAAGAGTTGGCCTTTGTCTTGTCTGCCTCTGCCTCTGTCGCAATACGCTTGGCTGTTTGAGACCCATGGTGCTTTTTAGCATGATTCAGCCTACTAACAGCACTCCCGAGCCCAGACAACACCTTAAAGGGCCTCATGAAACCTTGACGTGGGGCTTCTCTTTTCATCTTGTTCTCCTTTATTGCCGCGTGTGCAGGCGGGCACTCTAGCTGGCTTTTACCGGTGTGGTGATTTTGACATCACTGTGCAAGTGTGTGCGTGCACGGTGAAGAAGACCCAACATCAGTAACACCCAGCCATCACTACGGAGAATGCGGATCGTCTGTGGGGAGAGAGGTAGTGCTGTGCTAACGAGCTGAGCTCAAGTTGCCTACAGCTTTCTCTATGTATACCATTCCTCCCCCAGCTCACACCATCCTCCAGTTGCAGGCTCCACCCTCCAACAGATCCCTCTGATCAAGGCCAATGTTGGCACCACTCCAACCCAACACCAGACAGCCTTCACTGTGTAAGAGGAGGGGGTTGGGGTCAGGATCTGGACATCCAGAGATGAAAGTTGTGTAAACAGCAAAATGATCAACAAAAAACTCATGTGGACAATGAACCCCTTCAGGGGCCTGTGTCTATCTGCCAAAGCCGTGCAAAAACCTGCCTGTCATGAGGATGCCAGTAGAAGCTGACAGCAGATACCCTTCATCTTTTTTCAGATCACTGCCACTTATCAGAGAGGAGCTCCTTCAGAGCACAGTCAGGTGGTCGGCCAAGCTCAGAGTAGATTGTTAAAGGCTGAGGCAGCCAAATAAAATGCTATGGTTGTGATCATTAAACTCATCTACAGCAAAACTGTTTTGCTACTACTTTTTCTGTCTCCCTTCTCCCTCCTTCTACTCCTCTTTTCACATCCCCCGTTTTGTTTCTTGTTCCTCCCCCAGCACTCCTTGAACTCTCCTTCTGCCAAAAGCCATTTGTTGTTGATGCCCCTCCTGTTGAGAGGGAATAAGGGCCCCTGTTATGGCTTGGTTAAGTTGCACTGAGTTCTAGGCATTGCTCCAAGCTAGCAGCAGTCTAGCATTATAATTGGGCATTTCCCTGCTCTGGAATAAAGCTGCGGCTCAAAGGGGCCATAACAGAACACGGCAGCAGCGGCAGGGGCTAATTTCCTTTGTCTAATTGAGCCGCATTGATGTTTCGGCATTTGTTCAGTGCCCAATAATTAGAGTTAAAAAGGCATTGCTCATTCTTTGGCCCTGATTTAAATCAATAAGAATGTGCTGTGGCCTTGTCTCCATAATGAAGCATAGCACAATACTGTGTATTTGTTTTGACGTATCGATACATTCAGGAGGATTGGGTGCAGTTTGAGGGAAGAAATGAGAACATAAATCAAACAAGATGTTTTTTGGTCATACATGATATATATCTCAAAAGAATCTCAGCAGCCCATATCATTTGCATATGTTTTGTATCCTCCAAGATGCAGGTACTGTATAAGTATTTTACCAGTTACTTTATATAAAAAAACTGATTGCCGCTTTATGTTCATTCACTTCACTCTAAATATGTTCTTTGGTTTGAAACTCCAAACTGCGTCATCTGTTAATCGCAAGTTCTAAAGAACCAAAAATGCCCTCAGGAACAATCGAGATTGACTCAATTAAGTATTCACAGCTTTTATTCAACTTTTTTTCATAATTTGCATCATTCACTTTCTATTCTTTGTTGTCTCTCTGTCATTTTCCCATAGCTCACTCTTACCTTGTTGGCCAATCTTTTTGTCTGGCCTCCTCTTCCTTTTCCGCAGTCTAGCCAGCAGTAGCCGTGACAACCCAGTCCACATATGGGATGCATTTTATGGGGAGGTGCGAGCCAGTTTTCGACCCTACAATCACCTGGATGAGCTGACAGCAGCTCACTCCCTCTGCTTCTCGCCTGATGGGACGCAGCTCTACTGCGGCTTTGACAAAACTGTCAGAGTCTTCTACACTGAGCGTCCTGGCAGAGACTGTGAGGAGCGGCCGACAGTAGGTCAGTTATCAACTGCTCTTTCACAGTTTTGGCGTAAAGCATCATAATGGTGGATTATACTCTACAGTTCAATGAGGTAATCTTAAAGACATGTTAATTGTGGTTCCTTTAACATCAAAAGATGATAGCCATTTAAACAAATTTTATCTATCCTGTGCTCTCACATTGTAATGAATTAATGTTAAAGGCTTCTTCAGAGTGTTTCGAAAATTAATGTGCACTAATACGGAGTTTATCTTAATGATAATTATTTGTTATAAACAATATTAGTTATAACAAACACTGAATTAGGAGTTACAGAAAATTTGTATTACCATTTGAGAGCAGGGACTGTTTTTTAAACTCTCCATGTTGTTCAAGGATGCTCCAAAGTCTAAGTCAAAAATAATTTACAAAAAGAATTGCATTCACGAGCTATGTTCTTTGAATATCCAGCCCACAAGAGAAAGTAAACGGGGGACTATGAAAAGGATAATGTGAAGTTGGTTGTTTTCTTGACTTCAGTAAATTGCTGTTTGACAGCGGGCTGTCAAATCTAAAAGGCTAAAGTCTCCTTGAACACCTCAACAAGGATAATTTTTAGTATGTACTTCTGACGAAAAATAAACGCAACTAAATGTTTACTGAGATGAATTCCTTATCTCTGTCATGCACGTCAAACAAGTTTCAGTTCACTGGGAGGTTTTTGTTATTATGTACTGAAATGAACTGAACCGGTTTCTACAACCTTCGTGTAGTTAATGGGCTGAAGTATTGTGTAGCACCAAAATAATCTTTGCATTTGTCAACAAATAGATTTTAATATTCAAAACAATCATTTATTGTATAAAGTGGCATGATATGCAGGATGAAGGGCTACTTTTTTTTAGTTGGCAACGAACAAAGACGTGCAAATTCATAAAATAAGGATTTTTTTAGCTCATGAGTAACCCTCAGCCATGCAGTGCTGGCAACTCAACATCCTGCTCTGGTAAATCACTTCTGTCTATGATTTCTTGTGTGTTTGGCTCCATCAGCTCTGCTTGATAACTAATAACTGCAAATTATGTAGAAATGTATGGTCAGTCTCAAAAACGGGTTATGTGATACATGTGAGGACTGTGCCAAACCCTTGCTTCTGCTTTTACGTGCCAAAAACGTGCTAGAAGTCTTCTCTAAAAAGTGAGAAAAAGGATGATTTGGAAAGGAGTAAACCTTAAAAAGAAACAGATGATCCAAATGTGACTTTATGTGTCTATTGTTGAGAAATATTTTCCTCTTACAGATGTAATCAGAAATGTAGGAGCTGCCAAAAAGCCGACTTTGAGTAGAAGTGATAGGGAGTAGTGCCTTGTGAACCTTTTGTAAATTCTGAGAGCCCTGCCAAATGTCACTCTCTTGTCTTCACTGCAGTGAAGAAGCAAGGCCAAAGTGGCATCATATCCTGCTTTGGCTTCAGCCCCTGCCAGTCTGTTTACGCCTGTGGCAGTTACTCCCGCTGCGCTGGCCTCTACTCCTGCCAAGACGGCACCCTGCTGGCTCTGCTGCCGACCCGCCACCATGGCGGCCTCACCCATCTGCTCTTCTCCCCTGACGGCAACTACCTGTACACTGGCGGGCGCAAGGTGAATACATGAACACATGCACGCACACACTTGCATATGGCAGGCCTGCAGAGAAGAGGTAATATTGCTGCTTCATTTGAACGATCACACACACGCCATCAGTGGGCTTTGTGTGTCAAGCAGGTAACAGATTACTTTGGTCTGTTGCATTGAAGAATTGGTTTACACAGGCAAGCTTTTGGATAAGAGCTTTATATGCTAAGTTCCTGTCTTGATGGCACGAGTCAGCATGTAATGAATCTGATTAGGTATTAAGGCGAACCCCAGTCAACGCCTGAAGGATTCATTTTGTTTCACAAGGGTGCTGCAGAGGGTTGATGTTAAAGGAGCTTGAACCTGCACCAATCAAATCTTTAGATTTTTATTTATATTAGTTTTGATTTTTTTTTTTTTTTTTTTTTTTTTTTTTTTTTCTATTCTAAATAGTTTTTATGTGTTGGACAGATGACCAATTAACTGATAAGCATTTTTTTCAAATATCATTAATTATCCAGTAATTAGCAGTAAGGTGAACCTTACTAAATGAATGACAGTGAAACAAGCCGCCAGATAGTTCCCTCGGTATACATCGTACAAATTGTCCAAAATGTTCTGTTGACAACGTGCAATGTAGAAACTCCATAACCATCAACCTCTGTGGGATTCAGTGCCCTCCATTAATTCCTGTTACCTTATGTAACCCTGGTTAGATTAAATATACACTAGTTATGCATTCCAATGTATGCAATGCATGTAAGGCACACTGCCAGTTATCAGATTTACAATTTGGCAGCAGGGTTGAATGTACAGAGGTACACAGCAGGTCTATGTGGAAACAATATCAAGACAACATAAGCAAAACAAATTGGGACTGTGTCTGTGCCTGCATCAGTGTATTAGTTTTCATTGTAGTTTTAGTCAGATTTTAGTCCTGTGGAATATAGTTATGGATGGTATTTATAAAGGTGTAATAATAGAGGATGACAATTTAGTATGTTTGAAAAAAGATGAATTCACCACACAATTTTTTTTATTCTGCACGTAGGCTATATACCTATATTGTCTATTTTCCTTTTTCTAATTGTTAATTTCAATTGCATTAATTAATTATTCTGGCAAACAAGTATCTTAGAGTAATTATGAATTTGTATGCACAAATAATCAAACGGAGGAATCTGTGATACCTGATGGTGTCTGTAGCTCTGGTTAATATTTGGGTTTTTTGTGTGTGTGTGTGTGTGTGTGTGTGTGTGTGCGTGTGCGTGCGCTCGCATGTGTGTAGGATCCGGAAATCCTTTGCTGGGATTTAAGAGAGCCAGGAAAAGTTGTGTTTTCACTTAAGAGGAATGTCACCACTAACCAGCGCATCTACTTTGACCTGGACCTGTGAGTTTACCTCACAAACCCTACTCACTGACATGTGTGTGAGCATTAACAGTGACAAAGACAAAGCAGTGACACTGCCCTAAAATCCACATAATAAATTGTATCTAGTATGAGCATACTGTCATTTTTCATGTCTTTCTTCATCCTGTCTGTTGACTTCACTTGTTGGCTGGCCATTTTATTGGATTTAACATGAGTTTATAAATGCTGATCATTTGTTTGTTACCCCTGTTGGCACTCACATTGTATGTATTTTGTCCCCTGGTGTGTGTGTGTGTGTAGTGCCGGCAGGTACCTGCTGAGCGGCGACACGGAGGGAGTGGTGTCAGTATGGGACACCAAGACACCTATTCCTGATGGTAATGAGGAGCTACTGCAACCTCAGCTGAGGTTCCAGGCCCACTGGGACTGCACCAATGGCATCAGGTATGATTGCTAAAAAATCTAACCCATCCCATTGACTGGTGACACAACATCAGTCAGTAATGTAGCATATATCCTATTAGCGTCACTTGATCAAAATAAATCTTATAAAATGTAGAAACCTGAAGTGTCTCAATTATTCACGTCATGGCATATCTTGTAAAATAGGAGAGAGAAAATAAGGAATCATAAAACTCAGGTACTTCAGTCATGTTCAGTGACTGTTGCTGTTTTTCTGCCTGATTGTCTGGTTTTGCTGTTTGGGTCCCAAAGTCATTTTACACAAGCATAGGAGATACAAATAAATCGACCAAAATATTTTAGCTATGAGGAGAAGCAGCTTCCAATTTCAGAGCTGTGAAATTGCCCAACATGCAGTATTACTGTTTTTTGTGAAAACAGAGTAATAACTACAGCTTCTGTATGTATTTATGAAAAATCCAGCAAATGGCTCTGTTGCTAAGTAGCAATTCACATATGCTAATGTTAGTGCATTGTCTATAGAAGAGAGAAAGGTAGCTGATGAACTAAAAATTGAACTGTTACTCAGATAAATTTATATACCATGGCTGTGAATGAGCTACAGTTATGCATAGAACCTCAGTTAATCTAGTCATGTACTCTCAATTAATTCAGTTATTTAAGGTCTGTGAAGTCAATTACTTACTTCCTCTTAGTGGTTATCGAAGTGTATTTCAAATGCAAAATATCTTGAATCCCTACAAAAACTCATATTCAAAAAAATGTTTTTTTTGCATTACACTCTTGTCACTCAATCATTTTCATTTCCTCCCATTCATCATTTTCTTCCTGCCACCCTCTGTTCCTACATCCTTCTACAGTATTCACCCCTACGTGCCGTTATTGGCGACCTCCAGCGGCCAGCGGCAGTTCCCTTGGCCCGGCGACAGCGAGGGTGACTCGGCCTCTGATGGCGAGGGAGGTGAAGCTGTGATGTCACCGCAGGAGATCCGACAAGACAACGCCCTGACTCTGTGGTGGGCTGGACCAATCAGCCCTGCCACAGAGGGGAACCAGGAGCCGAGCACAGTGGTGGTGGAGACCTGAAGCTCTCTTAGTTCAGCCAGCTGACACAAATTGAGTTACACCTGTCATGTGCTGTTTATTTTGGGAATATTTGGTGTGGATAAAGCTAATTATGGATCAGTCAGATTCTTTTTTTCAATCAGCAACATGAAGTCCGGAGGTGGAAAAGCATTACTGGGTCATTTTTAAACAGTCCGTTTACTTAAACATTACACATTTACACACACACAGTCCTAATAAATTTCTGAAATTGAAACCTAACATATCATCTTGAAGTTTTACAAGTAGTGAAGTACGCATCAGTTGAAATGAAAGGATTATCAAACATTGCACACAAGGTCAGTTCAGAGCAGATTTTCACGGTTCTGTGTTTGAAGACTTCATTGTTTTAATGCCAGTTTGGTAAATAAGAATTGAAGCTATAGGCTAAGACCCTGGTCAGTGTGAGAAGCAAGGTTTTCTCTAAAACCTTACTCCGGTTGAGACAAGAAGTGGGCTGCATAAGAAGTGGATTGGGGCTCGATATTTCCCAGTTATTGAATATGTGAGAGAACATTTGCTTTTTTTTTTTCAAAAGATGAAATGTAATGAATCTTTTATGAAACTCTTGTTTACCTGTTTTTTATGCAGAATCCTTCCTAAATTGGATGAATTTGGTTGAACTGAAAGTCTTGACTGTGGTGTGAAGCAGCCCAGTGTCTAGCTACTGATCGCACCTCCGATCTCAGTTGTATTTTTGTTGAGTGTTAGTTCATGTGTGTGTGGCTGTAGTGCTGCCGCAGAGATTCTTAACAGCTATAGGTACAGTAAGTGCCATTTGTTCTTGAGCTTTGCTTTTGTAAACTGATGGGATCTCCTGTTTTTATCGTCTTTTTTAAACTATTGGACGCACCAAGTCGTCGTGTCACCCTGTGCATGCCCCTAAAATGTATATTTTTGTAAAGCCCTGATGTTAATTCTAATTTTTGAATGTATACTCTAAGCAGCTTACTTGATTACTGTAACCTCATACCAATGTGAAAGTCTTTTAATTAGTGGGTGCACCTGAAAAATCGAGCAATGTCTGTTATTTTTTTACTACAGGATGTGCTCAGATTACATTTGTACCTGTGAGTGGTAATGTGGCAGCACAGAACACATTGTTTTTGAATATAGCATTAATAATGCAGTGCAGTGATTTGCTCAATGCTTATGTTCTCCATCAGTGGGGTGTGCTTCGCTGTAGGGTTTCTTTAGACACTGATGATTTTATTAATTTTAATGCTTCTGCTGATTCAGGTTTCGCTCACTGGAACTCAACTTTGTTGCCAAGCAATTGTAGCTACGATGTGGTAGCTATTACACAATACTTTACGTATTTATGCTCTACCAGGAAGCATTAGGAACCATGTAGGCCTTAATGTCACATAAGTCTCTAGATAGATAGCTGGGTCTGCAACAGGTGGCATTCTGGGAGTTTTATTTAAGCAGGAGTGATTTAAAAGCATATCTCTTCACAGATTCACGCTGTTATTCATTTTTGTCCTTTCTGTTAAAGGCAGGCCAGAGTTGGATGCCCTGTAATAAATCCCTGATGAATGCAAGATGATGTTACACTCGAGTCAAGAGGCAGCTCTTAAAAGCTGAAGGGACTATTGGCTTTTACTTATGAGATGGAAACTATTCATAGCTTTCACCTTTCCCACACACATTTCTGTATGAATGCGCACACACTCGTGTATTTGATTGTCTGAAACCACAGGGGTACACTGAGCAGCGAGCCAAGTTGGAGAGCTGCACTGTTGTGTTGTGCCGGTTGCCTAGCGACCATCTCCGCCTTGGGAGAGGAAAGAAGGTAGAAAAATGACAAGAAGGAAAATTGGGGGCAGAGAGAGAAAAAAAAAGATTCCAAACAAGTTTGATAAATAATCCAGTAGTTTAGTGACTGCCACTTGTTTGCCTGATGGTCAGGACTCTCAGCCCTACCAGAGCCTGAAGTATGTCTACGGCGGTGAGGGATATGTAGGTTCTTACGTAGGTTCTTATGTAGGTTCTTTATCTCTACGTATCTGCTGTTGGCAATTAGGAGCAGAAAGTGGTAATGACACAAGTTGATCTATGGACAGTTCCTTGGGCTCGATGTTTACGTTGCGTTATGTAATGTGAACTGTGAGACCTTTTACGGACAGATGTGATATTTTCTTCATCGTAACTACTCAGTGCAATTTGCGAGTGATTGAAGGAAATGTGTTCAGTCACTTGATTCAGAAACGATAAAAAAGAAATGGGATGCAGCTAAACTCAATTTAGAGCAACAGGTTTGAATACATATAAAATAAGGTTCTACTGTATTTGAATTTTGAAGCTCCTCTAGTCAAAAATTTGATATTAACATAGGATAAAATTACCATGTATAATGGGAAAGGGTTTTGACAAAGTGATAATTATCACCCAACTCTAGAGTTCCCCTCAGCTCTGCAGAGCGCTTTAGCATCTTTTGTTTTGAATTTATAGCCCCAGACTTGTTTTGGTTCCCTCTTACGGTTCTCATCAAACTCGTTTCCAGCAGGGAAAAAAGCAAACAAGCTTAAGTAAACCTGTTCTACACTACCTGCCCAGCATGAAATGACAGAGAATTTAACGATTAGCTTGTTAGCATAGCCAGGAGTTAGTGGAGAGCAAATCAGGGCTAGAAAGAGAGTAAGTATTGGGCTGACATTTTTCTGGTCGCTAGGAACACAACTCCAAATGCATGCTAATGTTTTTTGTTTTTTTGTTGTTGTTTTTTTTTGCTGTGAAATTAGGCAACTTTTTGTTCACACGTTTCTCACAATATTAGTGCCATTTTTAGTGCTTGTTGCACTGCCCCAAGTGGTCAAAACAACCAAACTAAGCAATTAATGCACCTTTTAATAGTTTACTGAAAACATTTTTTTCAGTGGTTAAGTGCAGACCAGCTGTAATATGATCATACAGTATTTATGGATAGCTACAAGGTTTGGTCACTATCAGATTCTTTGCCTCAAGGCTCACCACTATTTAAAGTCCACTATTTTTTACGTTTTATTCTTTGCTTTTGCAAACACTATGCCTGAGCTACATCAGGCAGAACGTGCTAAAACATTAATGGATACCTCGGAAATGTACAACTATTCCTAAATGTTAAATTAAGCCTGTATTCCCATTGTCAAGGCAGTCCCCTGGGCTAAAACCCCCACTTGGGTATGATAGATACTGATTTCAATATTAAAGTTTCCAGCATTCAAGTCCCATTATGTAATGATTCTTCAGAATCTTATCCACCCTGCCAAGAATGAAACTGTAGAGGAAACACCGAACAACTGTCAACTTTAACTAACCTCAGAATATGTGTCATATGTATAGAAAACTGCTGCCAAATCTTAGTGGTGTCACACAGATGACAGTGAAGCCATTATCTTCATCCCAAGGTGGCTGCAGTGTAGTCTTTCCACTTTTGCAATTAATGAGCCAATCCACATCAAGTGTTCTGTGTTTCTGTGTTCTGTGCTTCCATTTATGTTGCATCCTGAGTGAGTCTCCATGGCCTTGCATAAGTGCCTTCCATTAGACTGACACACACACAAAAACCTAACAGTCCCAGCACTCATCACCAGAAAGTGTGCAGAATAGTAAGTAATGGGATCTTGATATTAAGAAAGACATTTGAAAACAATTATTCAAATGGCTGTCTGCCTGTTCAATCTCATAATCCCACAGTGAAGCACTCAAGCAAACACTCGGCAGTGTGACCCCAGCTGCATTAGCATGGTGGAAAAAGGGAGCGCTCACAGCTCTAAAGCCGGAGATGCTAAATGTCTAGACTGCTCTCTGGTTTGTCACTCTCATGCTGCCTTTGAAACGAAAGGCTTTTTAGAACATGAAGCAGAGGGAACAGATTTCCTGTAGCTTTTAGAGGTTGTCATACATGGCATTTCTCAAAATGTCAAAGAGACGGCTCCCTTATCTCCGAGAGACTTTGAATGTGTTTGGCAGGCGCTTAGCGCAAGGCTTCACTCTGACCCAGCTCTGACACCCCAGTGTACCAAAGTTGTTACATCCAGTTTTCTTAAGACTTAATAGATTATGTGCTGCATATAAACAGCTGCCACTTTATTTGGCACAGCTCTCAGTTTACAGCTCTGGTTTTTAGGAAATGTGTCACTTAAATTAAATGTAAAGCATGCAGACAGATCTCACCCTAATCAAATCTGGGCAGTGGAACAAGATTTGCAGCCAGCTTGTGCCACTAAAAAATGTATGTATGACTTTCTGTGGGATGTGACCTTGTCAAATCCATGCTTCCCAGATTTTTTCTGTTGGTGACAAATACCTGCTACCACATAGGTATAGCTACAGGTAATGAACTGGATACTAACTGTATACATTTAGCTGTCACTAAATCAGTCATCCTCCTGTCATCAGCCTATTTCAGACACCCAAGGGAGGAAGGATTATCTACCTGTGGTAGCTTGTGAAATCCCAGGCGTGAGGCAAGTTTTCCAACTGTTCCACCAGCGGCATGAGGTTGGGGCACACAGGATAGCTGTAAAGTGTACTCCAGCAATTTAGTATTACGCTCATAAAGTTGAGTCATGCAAGCAGCATGGCTCTAGGGATGGTAGTGTTGGCCTGTTGACGTTTGTGGTTTTGAGTGAAATGTCTTAGCAACGATTAAATGGATTGGCATGAAATTTGGTACACACATCCAAATTTCCCCCAGTATGAATTATAATTCCTCGGTGACCACTTTTCATCAAGTGCCATCGTCAGGTCAAAAATTCCAAAGTGGACTACTTTCTGTTTAGTGCCAGTTAGTATATGTTAGCATGCTAAACTATAATGGTGATCATGGTAAATATCATAACCTGCGTAACAACTGCAAATTAGCATTTTGACGTTAGCGTTTAGCTCAAACCACCACACAGGTGCTAGCGTGGCTATAGACAGTCTTGTTTAAGCAGTGAATTGTTGTCCTTTTGGATTTTTTCAGTGTCAGGCTACATGCATTTCCTATCCGCAGATGATCAATGACTACTTTTGTTAACAATGGGAGCTAAATCCTAAAATAATACATGTCCTCATGTGCATGTATCAAAAATGAAACTCCTTATTGTTCACAGTCAGTAGTAGAATGTAATTTTCACATCACCACATTTTCTTCTCATTATACAGTAGATGGACTAGTCTGAAGTTCAGATGACTTGAGGTTTTCCTTCCAAAGCCTGAATCTGCAGGGATATATTTTTATAAGTCCCAACCAACCCATTTCATCAGCTGCCAAAATAGCCGCGTTCCTATGAATACATCCCATTTCCATTCCAAAAGGCTGGAGCGGTGATTGACGCGTCCTTGTTCTCTGGTTTACATTAGATGTGAAAATAATTGGCACCTGTATTCCTGCACATGCTCTGAAGCCAGGGAAAAGCACAGCACCAGAGGTTTCATTTCACTCTGGAGTCTGATCCATTACCTATTCAGTCCAGATGTGGAGGCACACACATGAATATCTATCTAAAATAGCTGGGAAGATTAACAGAGTAAAGATCAGTCAAATCATCCTATTCTGCTGTTGCTAACACGTAGTTCTGCAGTGATGTTTCTCTCATTGATGTATAAGCTCTCATACATATTGAATATCAATTTAAGATTATGTACTCGCATGTGTGTCTCCAACCATCCCTCTACCCTCCACCTCATCCTCGTCTCGTCATTTCATCCTTTCCCAATCTGCTCTTCCTGCTCTCCACACATTCCCTCTGGCGATATCTGTAGCTAGTTATCATGAGGGTGAGCCTATTGAAGTACGTTAAGCATCCCGTATCCAAGCCGGCCTTGACAGATTGGATGTGATTTTGGCGGTTTAGCAGGGTATACAATGCCCAGGGAGAGTAATTGCTCGTGTAATTGCACTCTGGGGAAAGGTAGAGCAGTAGGGTCTAAATTCATCCTTCTACCTGCCCTCGGGCTGCATTGACAACTCTTGTCCCAGCATCTGTCCATTCTTCACACCTTTCCATAACTACCCTCCCACCCTCATTGCCCTCTCCACGGTGGCTGGAGAGGAGGTTTATGGACGATTCGGCGGTTGAGAAGGCTGGAGGCAGAGTGGGATCAGGCGGAGCAGGTGGAGCAGTGGGCCAGGTCAGAGGAGCTCTGCAAGGGGCTGAGGAGACAGATGGAGGAGGAGATTAGGAGGAGCAAGGAGGCGCCCTGTTGATAAAATGAAAAGGGAGGCAGAGGATATAAAAGCCAAAGCCCAAGTACTGGAAAATGTGTGTGTGCTTGTGTTTAAGAGTGCTCCTCAAGGAAGGATAAGGAAAATCCTCTCAAGTGGTGAAATTGGGAGTGGACTTATAAATGAAAGGTTAAGGTTATGTAGTTTCATTTTTCCAAAAACTCTGAATAATTTCCCTAAAGAGCCGGGAACTGTAGTTTTTAGCAGATGATACTGAAACAGGAGGAAATAGTGCATTTTGTCTGGGACTATTTTCAGTGGCAAAATAAAAAAATCATTTGGTGCAGTAGTGAGTGTTTCAGGCAGCAGGACGGTGTATGTGGGATTGATTTAAAATCAATCACAGTGCCCATCTTCATGGTAATGAAGGAACAAGTCACCCAGTGCAACAGTGGGACAACAAAACTATTTATCTGACTATAGGAAAAAAGTAAAAGATTCATCAGACTTTGGATACGCTGACAATACTTGATAGTAGGATCAATTCATTTTTTGTTCTGAACCTGTTGTGGGAGTTGTAGATATTCTGTTTAAAAAAAAAAACAGAATATCCCGAGCCTTGTCTTTTAAAGTTAAAATTCAGGCCTGTGATTTTAGTCCTGCTCCACAGCATCTAAGGGGTCGCAGGATGATCAGTTGTGCGGGAGATAAATGATCTTCTGCTAATCAAAGGAAGACTTTTTTTTTTTTGGACTTTTCTCTAATCTGTTTATTTTCCTGTGAAATACTGTGTAGTTTTCCTTTTCCAGCCTCTAACACAAACTGAAAAAAAAACACGATTTGGATTAAGTGCTCACAAGTCATGCTTTGCGCTCACAATACAAACTGTGTATTCAACCTGTAAGAGGTTCCAAGCAGACACTTCATTTTAAGGTTCACCAGCCAAAAAGGTTGGAAACCACAGTTACACAGTATGTACTATGTTTGTACTAACATTTTTGGGGGAAAAAACAGATCGAAAGAAGGTCCATTTGGTGTTTGCAAAGCTTTCAGCTATATTTTTCAGCCTTCCCCACCGGATGGCGTTGCTCAGTTGTCGAAGAGATGGGTTGGTTTGTTATCACTTGGCCCAAACATGGAATTTAGGTCCTGTGATAACACGTTGTCAAACGTGTCTCTGTTCAAGGATGGTCTCTGGCACTAGATGTGTATGGCCTGTTTGTTTTTTTTCTCGAGCCGTCCTAGTGAATCCTGGTTAACGACTTTGATCCCTTCTCAGTCAAAAAAAGACGTGTAAAAGTAAAAGACTTGTGTTGAGGGTTGACAATGAGAGTGAGATTTTAGACTGCCATTTTCAAAAAACCTTAAAGAGAAAGCCTGAGGACTGAAAATGAAAACCCGTGGGCTAGGGTTCTTCTGGAGCGAAGCTGAACACAAGATTTCAAACCAATTCCATCAGGTACACCTTCAGTGAAACAACCAAATGATACAGATGAGTCCATGTAGTCTTGCATAGTGCAGCTTTAAGGTTAAGGTTATTTTCTGGTTAAGATTTGAGTTTATAGTTAAAATTAGAACTGGATTTAGGTAAATTAGAAGAGGGGCTGGCATCAGAGGTTGGAGAATGATTGTAGTCAATGGAAAATCCTCATAAGTATAGCTAAAGTAGCACAAACAGACTGCTTAAGTATGCAAATCTGAGTAGGTGTGTGAGAGAGATCAGCTGTCAGGTACAAATCGTTTACTGATGCAGAATCAGTGAGTTACTGTGAACGATCCATATGTGTGATCTGCACATCACATGTTGCACAGCCCCTCATCTCTCCTCATTTAATCCCCCCACCCCCCCGTCTGTCTCTGTCGTGCGTGTGCTGGCAGCGGAAGAATGTTTGCTGCGGCTGTGTGTGTGTGTGCGTGTGTGTGAGAGTGAGCAAGTGAGTGAGTGTGGGGAGGAGGAAGCTTACAGGGACAGACAGATGCTGAAGGATAAAGGTGTGCCACTGAGATCTGTCACCTGCATTATGGGCAAGGGTGCCATGCGCTGACCCTGACCACATCCTCATGCGCACACACACATTTCTGTGCCACCCTGAGTGTGAATTTCCTTCCCATCAGGGTGCATGTTTTCCTCTCTGAGGTCTTTGTATTGACTCCACCATGGGAGCCTGTGCTGGTTTGTGAGTTTGTGTATGTCAGTGTGTCTGTTGTTAACCTTAACCCTTATGCTACATACATAATGTTAACTGTGAACTTACTGTAATTGCTTATGTTCCTTCTATACATGAAGGTGAAGTGTATGCTTGGCTTGATTTTGTGTAAGAGTGTGTGTGTGTGTGTGTGTGTGTGTGTGTGTGCGTGCGCGTGTGTGTGTGTGTGTGTGTGTGTGTGTGTGTGTGTGTGTGTGTTGAAGTCTGGCAGCTGGAGCAGACTGTAGTCAGAGTCACCAGGGGGAGGATGCGATTATGAAGAAGAGTTCAAGGTCGGTGCAGTAAATCAGGTCAGCGTGAATAAATGAGCACTAATAAACACAGGCATACCCAGTGTGAGTGTGTGTTATGCAGACAAACACATCTTCAAACTCTTCCCTTCCACTTGTACATTCAGTTATTCGGCACCATGGCAGATCCGATGTAGGTGGTATCTTATCCCTCTGCAGTTTTAAAAACCTGAGTCATCTTCAACGCGCGCACCAACACAACAGGAGCCACAAACCAGCCAGTTTTCCCACACAGATAGATTTCCAGACAGAGCAGAAGGTTTGTTTTTCATGCCAGCTCCACCTCTGAACCGCTGTTGTCTCTAAACCAGTCCGTCTTCCTCCACCACATTTAGCTCTGTCATCTGCCCCGCCAAGGTTTCCAGAGGTCAGTGCAACAGAAACAGCTCCATCCATTGCGCTCCTCTATCTTTCTCTGCCCAGCTCTATAAAATGTCTCTGCTCTATTTGCCTCTTGTTTGGATCCTACAACCTGCAATTACAATTCTTACTGAAAGCATGCTGTAATTTTGCCACACAGGAAATGTCTGAACTTTTGTCTTACTTGCAGATTAACTTTCAGCCTGCGGACCCTGGTTGTGGCCCCTGTAAGATCACTCATCTGGTCTTCTGAGGTGTCCTTGAGCAAGACACTGGATCCTTGCCAGCTTCAGATCTGCTGTTCTTGTTGATATGACTTTCCTATAATTTTTTATCCTCCCTCCCTGGGCTCCCTCTATCTCTGTCTTGCTTTTATTTATTTCCTTTCCCTCCCTGGCTGTGCAGGACCAGCAGGAGGTGTTTGTGGTGCATTGGGTTTTTCCTCCTCCCGTTGTTTTTAAATGAAATATTTTCAATGAAAAATATTAAAGCTCTTGTCCTCTTTTTATTTGACTCTCTCGGTGTGTATGTGTAGCTGTATACGGATTAGGGAACTGATGGATTGCTATACTAAAGTATTGCAGGCAGTGGTGGAAGTCATGTAAGGACGAAGGCCTTTGCACAGGACGAATTTCTCTGAAGGAAATATCACGTAAGCACTATCTGGACCGTGAAATCACAAAATCTCTTTACAAAAATGTGTAGGAAAATTATGTTTTGTGTCAGTTTATGTAGGTAAAAACTCACATTTCCATGCACCGCATTTTGTCGTTAACTGAACTTTTTTTTTTTTTTTTTTAAAGGAAATGAGCAGCAAAAATGCAACTCGTAATTCTTAAAGGTGTACTTCAGCAATTCAGCATTGCACATCCATAAAGCTGGAAGACTCACGGGAACCAGATTTGGAAATGACTTTTAGTCTCTAGTATAGGTTAAGCTCCATAAATGCTAGATCCTACATTTCCCCTAATGCATTTCACTAGCCACCTAAATGCCCACTTCTTTAAAATCCCAGGCCCTCGGTTAAAGTCTCAGTCCAAGATAACCCTGATGACGTCACTATGACATATTTCTGATTTTATTTTTGACAGCTCCCTCCAGAGCTACAGAGGACATACGGCTGTTTTTACAGGCTGAGTGGCACTCAACAAGTGAGCTGAACTTGGTCTTTGGAGTGGTGGAGTGCTCCTTTAAGGATGTCTAAGTTTGAGTCTCAGTCTCCTGGAAGGGCGGATTTTCTACAGAATAGCGTGTAGAAAGCGTGTGGAAGCAGCAAGACACATATTTGTTGTTTTCTCGGATGCAACACTGCAGGATGAATTTAGTCTAGCACACCGTCGCTCTGGCGTACAATACAGTCTGGATCATGCACGCCGTCTACCACATGGGGGCAGTACAGCCACAGTTTTGATAGTCTTCCATTCTCCATCTCATACATGTTTCTGTGTGTGTGTGTGTGTGTGTGTGTGTGTGTGTGTGTGTGTGTGTGTGTGTGTGTGTGTGTGTGTGTAAAACAGTGTAAGGGTGAATTAGTGTCAGTGTTCCTGGTGACCGGGGCCCCAGCGTAAACACTGGTGTGTGTGGCCCTCAGCGGGGCCTGTCACCCAGCTCCTCCTGCACCTCATCAAGCTGAACGGGCCTCTTTGAAGTGCTGGATGCTGGATGCGGGGACTCTTCCCCTGCCCTGTGGACGGGAGGACAGGGAGAGAGAGAGAGAGACCCCCCCCCCCCAGAGAGACAGGATTCTTTTTGTTTAGGCGGGACTGCAGAGGTATGAGGTGACACCATGATTCTTTTCCAGGAAGTTTTTTTCCTTATAACTATGGTTTTCAATATTTTCCTGAAATATGCCAGTTACTCATTGTGTGACTGTGCAATTCTACTTTATCCTTTAAAATATAGGCATAATACCCCTTTAATATCTCTAAGGAGTCATGATGTGAGCTCATACTGTACCTTGTTACACATTTCATCTATAATGCACACCCTTTAAATGATCCTATAGGGACTTAGCTGTGCTGTGACATTTGTATAGTAGCTGTTTGTTTTTTTTGTTGTTTTTTAAATGCAATCCTCCTCCAGTGCCACATGTGATGCCCAGTAAACTCATTGAGGGCGCTCTTGCTCTTCCGTCATGGCGTTGAGCAGCGGAGTGCGCACGTTGGCGAGCGTCTAGAGTTTTTTTTGGGGGGGGGGGGGGTTTCTTCTTCGCCGTTTGAAAGGAGGCAGAACAGAGCGCCAGGGAGTCCAGAGGTCCGAGTCGGCGGGGCCCCTAAAAACCCAGAGAGGAGGAGGAGGAGAGAGGAGGCGCTGAAAGGGACTCGTTACCGCCCCCTCGAACAAGCCTGGAAGAATTGCGCTCCGCTAGTGCGCCCTGCCTGCCAGTCGGAGGATGGGGATTTTTTTTTTTTTTTTTTTTTTCCATTCATCCACGTCCCCTTTTTCCCTCCTCCTCCTCTCAAACAAGCCAGTCGGTCTGTCAATGTGCTGCGAGCATTAGGGCAAGTCAAACCAGTGGGATTTTGAGGCAGAGAGACGGATGAGATAACGAACGAAGCGCTGTCCTCTGGCGGAGACGCGACACGTCCAGCTCTCCAAATGATGCGCTACATCAGATAGGCGTCAATTTCCAACAGGGACTGATGCTCACAACTCACGTCTTATTGTTATTTTTTTTTTATTTCTTCACAAGTTTCACGTTGGCCTTTGTGTGACATTGTAAGAGTGGAGATGAATTTCTAGCTCTCCGGCTTGTTTCTCTCTCGCAGTTTTCTTGTGTTGTAGCGTGAATTGATTCTTGGATTTATCATCGATTTGGATCCCGATTTGTTTGGGGTTTTTTTTTTTCTTTTATTTTCCTTATTTACGAGTCCATTGCTGAAGGATTTTCGGATTTACAACCCCTGTTCAGCCTGTGTGTTTTCCAAAGAGGAGAATAAGGATCGTAATGCGCACTGACTAAGCCCACCGAGCATCAACATGTCTTTATGAGGATGGAGCTGTGGACACGAGTGACATCTTTTCCATTTTAAAACGCTTTGCCTTCACAGTTTTAGCCCGATTGTTCCCTTCCAGCAGACTGCCGGTATCCCCTTTTCAGTCCACCCTGATACGTCGGGAGGTACATCTTTTTTTTGCGAGAAAAAACAAGGTAATGGGAGAGAAATCACACAGAGTCGGCACAGAGAACAAGGGAACACTGTTCGGAAAAAGACAATTAGGGCGCAACGAAAGGCACCAGAAATAGCTCCTGGGTGGCGATAAATTTCCGAAAATTCGATTCAGTGGAGTTATATCTGCGCCGAGGAGCGTTGCTTTGCAAACAGGAGGACTAATGAGAAAATAAGGGGAAAGTCATGGGATTGGCACTGAAATAGTACGACCGTGGACGCGCTGAAAAAAAAAAAAAACACCCTCGTTCTTGGAGATCCAGACGCACGGATCGAACAAGTTTCTCCTGCACATTTGCGCGTGTGGTTTTGGCTCGACCCAGAACAGTCTGATGAATTTCGGATCCATGAGGTTGTACACGGCAGGCTTTCACTCCACACTCTGACTGTCTCTACCTAGAGCCCGATCGGCGGTAGTCGCACATCCATTGTTTTGAGAGTCTCACTGCAGCAGCATTGAAAACAGAAAATATTGCCCATCTCGTCGAAATGGGGCTGCATATGCTGGGTGTCAGGGTTGAAATGGCGTGTCGGGGAAGTGGGAATGGGTTGGGAATCCTGCTGGTATTCTTACTGGATTTACTGGGGACGACGGCCAGCAATATGGAGCCCATCTACTGGAATTCCCTGAACGAAAGGTAAGAGCCGCTCTCACATGCAGACCTTTTAGAATTTTACTGGTTGCCTAATTGCAGGTTTGAACTCGAAGCTTCCAGCCCACGCAAGACAGAGGGAGAGAGAGAAAAAAGAAAGAAACTGCTCGAATTAATTAATTTAATTGCATGTTCGAAGAGTGAAATGCAACTTCTGCTGAGAAAGGGGGCAACATTTAATGAAAGCAACTTCCTCTAAGTGCACCACTAAGTGCCTTGTGGCGATGCAACATGAAATACAGAACACCATAAAGTTCGATAAGGGCAGCAGTTGAGGGCGCAGGCCCACACAAGGCCGGACACGATCCCTCTGAGAGGACTCATGATTGTTTTGGTTTTTTTTAAAAATTATTATTAATGGTTTTATTTTTCCCAGTTCGACGCACTTTTCTTCACACCGTCTCCATCGCTCGTAATATCGCAGAAGCAGAAAATAAAAGCATCAGGGGCTGAAACGGGCTGCTCTGCTCCACAGCTGTTCGGAATTCGCCACCCTCGCACTGATTATTGTGGATAATCCAGCTGTAGGTCTCCTTATTGGTAAAGTCCCCGTAAGCTCCAGGCCAAAAGATGGAAGCTGTGCGTAGGATAATAAAGACGTGTGTGATACTCTAATTGCTGTTGCTGGATGACCTTGATTAAAGTCCAGGCCCCTGCCGCAGGCCTCCCAGACACCCAGTCTGCCCGCTGGGCCACGCTCGTTTGCATTTTTGTTTTTTTTCCTCCCCTTCCTTTCCTCTGGAGAAGGTGTCAGGCATTAGCTGAGGAAATGTCATTTTAAACACCTCTCCGGCCGTCCGGCCTTAACGACCAACACCACTTTTCTCACACCTCTGCCAATTTCCCTGTGTCTGAATAGACTGCCTGGTGGCAGCGAGGGGGGACTGGAGAACAACAAGGCGGCTTGTATGGCGGTGAAGGGGGGGATTTTAGTGACACCGGGCTTCAATTCTGCAAATCCTGACTACATTGCCGGGGACAGGCTGGAACAGTGATATTTTTCAGCTTGATAAGTAGGACATCAAATCAGCTTAGGTGGAACACTGATCCTGAATAGCCCCCTTTACTTGTAACTTTGCCTACATTACTGACTTTCTAATAAAAAGAGAGAACCTAAAAAAGCAAATTTAAACTCGATTAGGCTCACTGGTGACAGCCTACCAAACCCTCCCGTCCCCAGGTCACACCCACGGCAGGAGCTTTTTCAGAGACTAACAGGTTTTTAATGCGTCCGTGTGCTGTAGGCTAGGGCCCTGCCCGGTCTCTTCCCCTCTCCACAGATGTGACAGTGCGTGGGCCCCTGCTGTGGAGCCAGGCATGAAGCCCTTAATGAGGGCTTTTTGTCACCAGTGGGTGGATACAGCCGACGGGGAGTAGAGTTGGTCACGGGAGAGTAATTCTCCGAGAGAAGCCAACAGCTCGGGCTTTTGAGGCCTTACAGGTGATTCCACGCCATTGTCTCCTAATGGAGTTTAAGGCTAGGTGGGTGTCAGGGCTTAGTGAATGGGCCTGGCTGGCAATTAGGGAGGTGATGGCTTTGACGCTAGACTCTGTAGTCATTTTCACAGATTTGCACACTCATATCTTCAAAATACAAAGCCTATTGTAGACTATGAAGCTTATTCGTGAAGCTTACCATTCATAGTTAATCAGCTTAGTTATTCCTCCAGTTTATTTTCTCGGCCCTTTTACACACTTCCATGTACTTGTTTCTTCTCGCTCTCGACACAACAAGAGCGGTAGTTCAGCTTCAGCAGCCTCATGGCAAAACAGGTTTTGGCCCCGGGCTGAAGTATGTTAAGAGCCCATGCTAGTCCAAATAGTGCACATCTTCCAAGGACAAGGCCCTGAGCCCACCCACATCTGGTTTGTACTTCTGAAATGAGGCAAAAAGTAAGCAGAAGCAGGAGTCTGTATCAATCAGGTGCAGGAGCGCATGTATGGTTCACATCTTGTCTGTGTAGCAAATGGACTGTCACGTTGTTAACCTCTAGACCTCTGCTGGGTATTCTGCTTTGAAGTTTAGACTGTCCACCTGCAGCTTCCCTCCACAACTCCTTCCATCTTTCTTTCTGCCTCCGTGAGCAATCTCCAGCTCCTTCTCTTCCTCACTCTCTTCTCCCTCCCCCTTTTCACCTGTTTAACCCTCTCTCTTGTATTCTTCTTCCTCTCATGCTGCTTCTATTTCTGTTCTCCTGTCTGTCTCTGCTTCGTCCTCCATCCCGGTCCTTCTCTCCCTCTTTCTTCCTCCTGTCACTTTCCGTCTGTCTCTATCTCTACCTCGCTCCGTCTCCCAGCCCCCTCCAGTGCGGTGAACAGACGTAGCAAATTGGAAACATGTGTCACATCCAGCCACTAATTATGGCACTACAGCAGTCACTGACGCACCCAAAGATGTGTCAGGAGTGACAGAGGTGAGGAGGAAAAGGAGACACTCATGGGCTTAGTGGAGGCTACAGATAGCTCAGATTCTTTCTACCTGTTTAATTCCTGCGATGCATAACAAATAAAATGGTCAGGCTGATGTAAGGTACAGTAAAATGTAGTATAAAAATGCTCACGGTCAGAAAATGCTGCAGCCACCCTTTTATTGACTGCTCCTTCAATGGAAATTACTGCGACCCGACAGAAAGGGAAGAGGAAGAGGTGTTCAGGGAGGAATATAAACAGAGACAGGTGCCAGGAGGTGAAAGAGAAACAGAAGGAGCCATAGAGAGAGCAGAGTGCGGGTAGAGAGAGTCCTAACCCTAAGTAAATCAATACCAGTTAAGACTCAAGTGCCAATACAGGTTCTGCTTGAGGAGGAGAGAACTGAACCAGAACGATAACCTTGGAAAGAGCCCCCCCCCCCCACAGAAATACATTAGCCTTATCTCAGGATCTCCTATTATCGGCCTTACACGGCCACCCTAATGAAAGATCGAATCTTACATTACTGCTCAGGAGTTTGGGGGGCGGGGGGTGTTAGTGGAGTGGGTGCTGGGGTGGCAGGTAACCCACACACTTGGGATCACTCACTGTAGGTCTCATTGGTGGGCACAAACACACACACACACACACACACACACACACACACACACACAGAATATGAATGCAGTTGGAGAGAATGTTGGCTTTGGTCACTCCTCTGATCGCAGCATATGGAGTTTTGTAGTTTTTGGCCCTTTTGCCAGTTTGATTTCAGTGTCTGTTCTTAAGGCCAAAACCTCTCATTCACCCCTCCCTCTGCTTTCAGTCTTTCCCTCCCTCTTTTTCTCTCTTTCCATACTTTAGTAAACGGCTGTAGATTATTGTAAACGGCTGCTGAGGGTGGGCGTCTCCTCGCTCTGCGCTTGCGGTGACTTGTAATACAACTATTCCCCCTAAGATCCACATTAAAATTTAATCCCCCCTTCCCGTTTCTCAATAATTCATTAATCGCCAGCTAATTGGCGCTGGATAAAAGACTAGCTAACTAGGCTAAGTGTTTCGAATACAAAAAACCAGAGAAAAGATTCCAAAAAAAAAAAAAATCACTGGAAATTTTCTTGGTGAGGGCCATCTAGGACCGAGCAGGACGAGTGGAAGAAGTGTTAGTAGGTCAAACGGGGTGTCATATCAAAGGAGCAGCATTTCAACACCCATTTATTGATTGTTTGTATGGCAGAAACTCCACACCCAGTTTCACCGGTGTGAAATCCATCTCAACTGTAGGTTTCCCTTTCATGAATAATGCATGTGTGCACCGAGGCTTTTTTTGGGCTGTGTGGACAAGTTAGCAGAAGCCTGGCGAGCCTACACACATCTTTAGGGTAGATGATTAGAGAATACCCACAGGGTAGTTTTTTTTTTTTTTTTTTTTTTTTTTAAATTTTATTTTAGGAGCGAGAGAGTTTGAAAACAGGAGAAGGACTGCAGAGGAGAGAAGAAGAGAACGAAAGAATATGAACCATATTGCTTGAGCTGCCTGTTAAAGTGAGCAGGCAGCAGCCTGCCCCCCCCCCCCGGTGAAAAAGAGAAGTGAGAGAAGTGTGTGTAAGTTTACAAGCTGAGAGCAACAGGAGCTTTGAAAAGAGGTTTCAGCTGATGTGGCAGAATCGAAACGCCAGGAGAAGAAGAAGGGAGCAAGTCGCTACTATCTTTCTTTCTTTCTTTCTTTCTTTCTTTCTTTCTTTCTTTCTTTCTTTCGTTTGGCATTGCAGGCAGGCAGATGGAGCTGGACTGTGAAAATACAGACATGTGAACAGACAGGTCTATTGCAGCCGCACATTCTCAACAGATGCCTGCACACATACCCATAAATGAGCCTCACAGGGCTCGACCTCCCCTCCCGTCTCTGTCGGACACATGTGTAAAGAGTGTGTGGTCCTAATGTATCTCCTTTGTTGCGTGTGCAAGTGTGCATTAAACACACACTGCTACCACTAGACGGTAAACAGAGGAGGGCAGATGTGCGCGCACGCGCACACACACAAACACACACACACACGAGAGGTGAGAAAATTGGCAGGCGTCATGGACTGTTGTTCCACTCGGAATTCATTCATTATTTTATCACTCGATTATAAGTTTATTTGGCAGGGGCAGTGCACATTCATCAACATCATAACAGCTATAAAGCGGCGTTGTAAATATGCTGGGGGTGGCTAAAGAACTAATTTACTTCCCCAGTCCCTTGGGCTTTAGAAGTGACTTTGGGATTTTGGTAATTGTTAAAAGTGCTGATGATTAGGATGAAGGAGATTAAAAGCGTGTTGCTGGTTCAGAGTGTTGGAACGCATGCAGAAACAAGCAACTTTCTTCCCCGGAAACATATGCATGCACACAAACGCATTCTCACAGCGATAGTAGTGGTAACAGTAATCCAGGCCATAGGTCTGAAGGGGTCACATGTGTCCCAGCATCACTGGACAGATTGTCCTGGGTGGCTGAACCCAGAGCCCCTTAGCAAAGCCAGCCAACACACACACACACACACACACACACACATATTGGCCTCTCATTAGCTTGCTTCACAGCACACCCTGCCTAAGCAGGATCATCCAATCCTCCTGGCAGCATTTGGACTGGGCCAGGTCAATCCTCCTCCCCCGGGTGACACAGAGAAGCAGACTGGTGTGGTGGGTAGACAGTATGAAAGTGTATGTGGACTTTGCAGGCCGCAGGGGTGTTCAATGTAGGGGCAACCTCTGTCACATTGTTCATCACCTTCTCTATCCTTTCTTTTACTTGCACTCCAGTCTCTTAGCTCTTCCTCTCAGCACTCTCTTCTCTTTCCCCCTCCTCTGTCTACCACCCCCCGTTCTTAAGTTTTGTTTAGGCTCGGAATCCCGACACTCCCAGCTCTGCTGCTGCTCTGCACATCTCCACAACACTGGGTTGGGCAGAAGCTACTGTGGCTTGGGCATCATTCAAGATAAATGGGATAGCAATGGGAGGGAGTTGAGGCTGTTGTCATTTCGTGTGTGTGTGTGTGTGGATTCTGGTTTGTGACGGAGGATGTGCTGGTATGTGTGTGTTTGTGCCTTGAATACTAAACTGTGCGTTAAGATCTCCAAGCTCTTAGCCATTCTGTGTGCCGTGTGAACCTGCACTGCAAAAAAGTCCTTCTAACTGAACCATTTTGGTATGTTATTGAGTCCATAAAGCCTTATTTTCCCAAAAAAATGAAAAAACCTGCCAGCGTTATTTATTTATTATTAATCTAACCAGTTTCCGAAACAAATTAGCTTGTTTCAAGTACTTTCTCAAATTAAGATGAAATGTTCTTGATTCTGGTGCAGCCACTTGCATAATCCCCAAGATACAGACTCAGTTCTGAGAAATTCTAGAAAAAAGTTGATTTCTAGAGGACACAAGTTTAATAATTCTTAAAGTGCTAGCAGACTCTTTCACTTTTTGAAGGAAATTAAGGATTTTAGGAAAGAAATTAATTGAAGAGAAGAGGATATTTGTAGTGTGTGTCTGTGTGTGTTTGGTCTTTTTTACACCTGCTTTCCCCATAAGCAACAACAAGGTGGAGTCCCTTTTTGCATAGCACATACACACTGTTATGCAGAACTCGTAAAATGCAAAACAAAAGACAAATGTTGTGTCCTCTTATCTCCCAGAAACCACCTCAGCAGCCAGAATTCATTCCAGTTTCAGCCTTGAAGTCCCGTCACTTTCATCAACACTGAAACTCCATCACTTTCCTCTCGCCTTCTGCCAGTGAACGTCAACACACTGCTTTGATTGGACACAGGCCCAAAATGGTTTTGTAACTGAATGTTAAAGAGAAAGTGTGTGTCTTCACTAGAGAGACAAATGATTGGGTGTACTGATGGACAGCTGGGCCTTGTCACAGCTGAAGTTTTGGCAAACATCGTCGACCGATATGAGCAAAGGGGCAGAAACAGAGGAAGAGGGTGTTGTCAGCGCGAGATGAGGGAAAGATAGCATGGGAGAGGAGATGACAAGCTTGGAGAGGGAAACAAAAAGCGTGAAAGACTGTGAGGGAAGGTGAGCTCATAGAAAGATGGATGGTTTGCGAGCACGGCCGGGTTTGACAGTGGTACTGGCTGATGTGACACGGCCCCGACAGGGAGAGTGACTGATGATCTATAGGTCACCGCCATGACTAGCTGCTTCCTGCTCACATACAACCGAGCCAGCCCCTCATTCCTCATTACTGACACGTCCCATAATATTTATCCCTGTGAAGTCCAGCATGAAACCTGGTAAGCTTTAAAGGAATTCATTGACTTTTTGGGCAGAATGAGCTCTTTGATCAACTTAGCGTGGCGCGATTAAGAGACTGGCAGCTGCTTCCCCTCTCTGTATTTGCTACAGTTCATATGATAAGATGAGATGCGGCAAACGGACGCAGTGCTTAAACTTGACACACATTATGCAGGCCTCACAGAGGCAGACATGATGCCAACTCGTAGCCGAACAATGTGTTGATAGACGTAATTTGCCAAAAGCTAAATCAGTTCCTTTAAAAGAAATCTCTACTCTTCCACTGTATAATCAATTTTCGAAGTTCATTGCACTGCAGGAAGTGTTGTAATTTACATTTTATTGGTGAACCCACCTTGTCTCCTCCTTCAGTGTCTGATTTTCTGCATTTCACAAAAGAGTGTGTGTTGCGATCAGTTGTGTTGTGTGTAGGCGAAAGGAGGGATAATAATACAGTGAATCCAAGACACCAGGTTTTTCTGAGACATTGTCTGAGTCATGCCTCATATTCAGAAGTCAACTAGCATTCTGGTCTATTGAGGCTACAGTCAAATGGTGTCTGCCTCGTCTTTGATGGTTTTCATCCTGTGCGGTTGTTGGTGGGTCTAAGAGCCCCTGCTCTTTGATTCTGTGAAACATGCTCAAAAAACCTGGCATTCAGAGAGATCCTTTCCTTTTGTTGTGTTGCATTTTAGCTGAGGAGGAACTCAATCTCACTATAGCCTCTTTTGAACAGAGATCTTGGTATATTGCTGTTAAGAAGACTCCTCATTATGCCGGCTTTGCTTGTTTACACTGAACCAAACAAAGGGGGCATAATGCTGCCCCTGTGTGTGATTTATTTATTTATTTTTTGGATAGCATGCCGGTGTTCTGCAATCAGAGGTGCGACATGTAACACATCAGCGTCGGCGTCTATCCCGCCATGCCGGCTCTCCCTTTTATACAGACAACGGTTTGGCTCTGTGACTATTTCCGCTGCTGGCTTATTGCCGAAACATCAGTGCGTGTGCAATATTGAGGGCATAGTTGAAAACTGTTGTGGAACTGCTGTAAACAACTGCTTTCAATGGAAAGCTGCTAAAGCCCGCTAGAAAAGTCACCAAATGTCGCTAGATGCTACTACGCTAATTGGCATATTCATGACGTCATTGCGTCGTATTTGCATTCTGCCTAGTGTCAGCCACTTTCAGCCCTTTATCTGTTGGCTTCTCTCCTACTCGCTGTGCTCACATATACAGCAGTTTAATACCGCTGAATCCCCAATAAAGTTGCTGTCATTTGCTGTCTCTCTGTTGTCAGACAAAGAAACGAGTATGAAATAGTGACTGAATCACGGCCCATTAAGACTACATGTTAACTGTGACGTCGCCTGACAAAATCCACATACACACAATTTAAAGACAACGGCTGTGCTGTGATTTCGGCTATATTTACCTGTGAAATGATGCCTCAGAGAGAAAGTTAGAAGCTCATTCACTCTGTGTCAGCTGTTGTGCAGTCAATTGACTATTTGTGTGGGGGCTGGCTGGATGGGGTGTAGATCTTCTGGCTGTTGTAGCAGATATTTGGTCTCATGTGGGAGAGGAAGAGACCTGTTACTCCAAAGCATCTTAGCTTTTAGATAATCTTTACCCATTGACTTACAATGGGTCAGAGATGATCCTAATACTAAGAGGCTTTGGCTCGGAACCCTGTCCTGCTCTGCCCCGCTGCAATAACAGCCAGTCATCTTGAAACTTGGCTTATTAATAAACGAACACATTAATAACCCATATGAGGACAGGCCTACTTCTCTACCTCAGATCTTTTGTAATATTCTCCATGGTTAACTCTGACCACCTCGATTATTCTCCCAGGCTTCACGCTTTCCTCTCCTCAGATGCTTGTGTGTGTGTGTGTGTGTGTGATTATGTGTGTGTGCAAGTATGTATAGTTCTAATTAGGAGTTAAAAGACCGTACAGTGAGCATAGTCCATCTGGGTTTGGCATTAGCCCATCGTTGCTACAGTCTATGGGGAAACTGACCTTGGCTAACAGTGCAGGCAAAAATCATGCTCCATTTCCTGGGATCAACATTAAATATAATTTAAGTAGGATTGACATTAAAATTCCCGATTAACATGGAAATTTAAGTTTTGGATGTAGAAGGTTTGTCTTCGCGTGGGGGAGCTGAGCCACCACTGAAATTTGACAGTGTATCTCAGTTTGTAGCGATCACATACTGAGATTGAAGGCGGCATATGTCTGGGAAGTGTTTCTGTTTAAATTTCTTTTGTGATTTAAAAATTTCTCACTTGTGGTTGAGCACAGGAAATCTTTATATTCATTCTATATACATTCTCTTTGGGAAATGTGCCTATTTGCTTTCTCCCCAAGAGTTAAATGAGAAGATCAATACCACTCTTGTGTCTTTGTGTTAAGCATGAGCCGCAGACAGGAGGTGATTATCTTAGCTTAGCATAAAGACTGGAAGCAAATGGAAACTGTTAGCCTGGTTCTCTCCAAAGTTCAAATATCCGTCTATTAGCACCCCTGAAACTCAGTGATTAACACATTGTATTTTCTTTGTTCGGAAATCTAAAAACAAATATTAGTTAGCTGAGCTAGGATAACAGTAAGTGCTAAAACGTAGCATCAAAGTAACAGTAACAGAAGAACATAAAGAAACATAAAGTTGAAAGTTAGCATCATAAAGTGAACAAACTGACTCTAAACTGACTCATATATATATAATGTATGTGTGTTAAGTTATCTACTTTATATACCAGATCAAGAAAGGCTGTAGCAACAAAACCCCTGAGAGCATTGCGTTGAGCAAGGGTTCATATTAGTGCATAAAAAAAAGAATGTTTTGTTTCTTTCTTTTAAGGTTACATACTCTCACTTTGACTTCAGCTGAAGTGTTACATTGTTCTCTTGGACGGAGGAAAGTATGCAGCCTCTTGGGTTTTCAAACCTTCAATGGACAAGCTCAAAAATTCATAGTTTTCAAACTACGACGAGGCTGTTTATCCCACTTCCTGAAAAGTGTACATTTTGCCAATAAAAGTATTTCAACCTGAAGTGCTGATTTAGGGCCGAGTGCTAACTCAAACTTAAACTAACTCACTGCCTCCAAATGTTTTTTTTTTTTTTTTTTTTTGCAGCATACGGAGTGCAGCGCAGTGCTTTGTTGTCTACGACAAGTTACTCTAACAAGATCCATCTTGTATAGAAAGAGTGAATTGGATTGTTGTTGCCCCTTCCACATGCCATCATCTGATACCCCAGTGCTGGCTATAATACATGACTTTGTGTGCGCTTGAAGCGACAGAGCAGCTTTCTAGCGGTTTTAGCGTCTTTACTCTGTCTCTCTCTCTTGCCTTTGTCCTCACGTCTTGCAGTCAACATTAACACCAGCATTCATATGCACTGGCATACACACATCCTGGCATGCATGCACAGTGGAGAGCTTGTATATACACACACACATACTCATGCATGCACCGATGAAAAATGTTATTGCTCCCAGTGCTGGAAAAAGTCCAAGTGGAGGGGTTGAGTTTCTTCTGAGGTACACTCCACCCCCCCGTCTCTCCATCAGTAGCATATCCATCACTCCTTCCTTCCACTCCTTCCCTCACTCTCCTTCCTTCACTTCATCCTCCTCCTTCTACTCCCCATGAACAAAAGAGATCCCCTCCCAGCGCTTCCACTGAAAGCCCTCACACACACTCAGCTCGCTGGCTTCGCACTCTCCCACACGCACTCTTACCCCTCTTGTCGTCTGCAAAACCAGTCTACTTCTCTGCACTAATCCCCCCTTCATTTCTTTTGTTTTTTTCTTTCACTTTCTCTCCCTTAGCCTGGCTTACCACCAGTGTAAATTTCCTTCCCTACATATCCAAGCCGTTATCATGTTACAGCTAGTTGGCAGACAGTAAAAATTATTCCCTCTTTTTTTTTTTTTTTTTTAAATTGCTCTCTTCTTTTCCTTTTTTTTCCTCCAACAGCCTCTTTTGTCTCTCTTTTTCTTTGTGGGTGGTTTTTTGATGTGTAGTCTCTGTTTCTCCTCATTCACTCATCAATGTCCAGCGGTAAATAGGTCCTCTGTAGTGACGACAGGATGAATAATCATGATTGCCTATCACTGCAGTGTCAAAGTAATTCGGGAGTGACTGTGAACCAGAGCTCTGCCTGCACACACACAAACAAACAAACACACACACACACACACACACACACACGAGCATGGGCAGATGTACCACTCCCTCAAAATTCTCTGGAAATCAGGAAGCTATTCCTCATTAGCTACCCTCTCTTCCAAAAATCCTTCTCTCTTTCTGTCGTTCTTTCTTTCTTATTCTTCATCGTCTTGCTCTTGCTCTCCACTGGAGTGCAGCTGTATTACAGGTCCCCAGCCACAGGAGGGGGGAAAAAAACAGATGGAGCGCCCTCCTTTCTTCCTTTCTTTCATCCTTCCTTTTTTTTTTTCTTCCATCTCTCCCTCCTTCCCCACAAAGAAAAGCCTTCCTTATTAGACGGTCTCTCTCTTGTGTTTTTTGATTTTCCGTTGATGGATGGGTGGCATGACTGTGGGTCACTGAGCCGAATATTTGCAGCCCTGTACCTTGTTGTGAATGTGTGTGTGTGTATATTTGTTTTTGATGCTTATTTCGAATATTTGCAGCCCTGTACCTTGTTGTGAATGTGTGTGTGTGTATATTTGTTTTTGATGCTTATTTCCATTATGTAGCACTGACAACCCTTTTGGCTGTGTGGTCTTGGATTTTGAAGAGTGTGTGTCTGTCCTTGCTAGCTAACACACACACAGCTGCTTTGGTGTTTGTGTTTGGGTCCCTATTTTGTGTGTTTCAGTAAAGCCACTGGTCCCAGTCAGGCCTAGCCCATCTGGAGCCTAAGTCCTGGGTGGCCGTTATGTATGTGTGTGGCATGTGTGTACACAGCTGAGCACTGCAACACATCCAGTCACTGAGGTGTGTATTCTGGCAGTTGGCAAATCATGCACATTATCTGATTTCTCAGAGCCATAACGTAGCTGCTGCGGAGCAGCCAAATAATGCTGCTATCATGTATAAGTGCTGTAATTTCGCTGTATTTTTTATGTTATCTCTTTTCAATCAAAACCTTTGCTTTCTCCTTATGTTTCCTCTTAAATTTAATCATTCTTGTGAAGGGTGAGCTAACTCTATTATGGTGGTACTTAGCTAGAACAAAAGAATTTACCCAAGGTCTTGTTTAAGTGCTCCTGTACCCTCATGATGCCCTTGCACGCTGAATAGAGCGAGTTTTACGTCTATGCGTGTCTGTTTGTGTGCGAGTGTGATTGTGTGGATGTCAGGCATGCGTCATGCGTGGGTGCATGCGCTTGTGTACATGCCCTGCGTGGGTTTGTGTACACCCCCCCTGCTGCTTAACGGCCGCCCGCCCCTCCATCGCCGCATTAAGCATTATTTGCAAAACATCACAATCATGTGAGAAACAAAGCAAGGTTTCTGGGCAGGCATGGAAAGAGAGTGGAAACAACAGAAAACTGGCCTGTACCACTTGACCCTATCGAGGGGGCGTGATGAGGTGGTGTCGGGGGGGGGGTGTAAACCAGGGGAGAGATAATCCCTCCAGTCATGGCGGCCCCCCTTTGCTCGGGCTCTAACGTGGCGCGCTGGGCTGTCAATCACTCAACAAAGCTGTCTGTAAGGGGATTATGAACCCACGGACCCTCCCTCCTCTGCCTCAACCCTCTCTTTTTCTCCTCCTAATGCCTTTTCACCCTCTCTTTCTGTTCTCTTTTCATTTTCCCTCTTTCTCCCAGGCCATCTCTTGCATCCCGCCCCTGTTTTCCACCTTCAAACCTGTCTGTCACTCCCCTTGTCCACTGTCCTCTCACAACAAAGTGCGTCTTTCTCCCAACACACATTTTGCTTTGCTGTTTGAGGCTTAGTTTATCTTTAGCTTTCCATCCGTCCTCTCTCTGTCCTCTGTAAGCCCAGTTTCTCTCTCCCCCCTCTAAAGCCTTTCTCGCTCTTTCTCTATCTCTTCGTCCCACTCGTGCGTTATTTCTCACCTAGACAAGGGACCGGTATTTTTGTGCTTGCGTGTATCTTTGTGTTTCTGTGCGGGTTTTTGGGAGGCGAGAGGTGTCCCAAAATCACGCTGAGAAAAGTGGCCCTGCATCCACACACAAAAGAAAGAACTGGACAAACGAAGAAAGATGACCAGTGCAAATTGTCCGTTCATTCTCATAATTTGTATCTAAAACTATCATCACAATCGAGGTTATTCTTCAGTAATGTATTCTTTTTTACATGGAGACAGATCTACTCTACAAATATGGAAATATGGCAAAGGAAGTAGTCAAGACTATGACTAAACATGTACGCATTCCCAAAGATGCGTCTTTGAATGCAGAATTAGTTACAAAACGCCTACATTTTTTCAAGCAAACCTTGCTTCACACCTTTTTTTTTTAAACTTTGTGTTTTTTTTATAGCCTATGCCCCCTCAAAACACACATGCACCAAGCTGTCATCTGGCTAAATGTCACCTCTCCTATAAAAGTGACGAATAGCTTGCAGTCCTATTTTATCTCTCCGTCCTTAACCATGCTGTTTTAAACCCAACCACCTCCTCCGCCGGCTCCTGCTGGTGGTGACAGAAACCCCTCCTCCCGCAGTCACCCTACATTAATTTCCCGTTTTCCTCACGGACTATCTCTCCATCTACAGTATCTGTCTGTTAAATGTCTTTTTAGTTTAAACGTCTGTCAGTGCTCAGACAAGCTTTCACTTTTCACCTCCCCTAACAGGTTTGCCAACCTGTGGCCTTGTTTTATCTCTCGCTGTCTCCTTTTGTTTTTAAACTCACTCTCTATTTTGCATGCACTGCCTCTCTTTCCGCGTTTCTCTGTTCACCGATAATCTGACCAGTTTGGCCAGTGGGTCAGGGTTTGTTGCAGAGGACGTTCACTGGTTAATCTGCCTCAATCCTACGAATAATCTCGCTGCTTTAATCTAACAGTCAGCAGTCAACCCTGCATGGGACAAATAAAGATGTGTCTTTGTTAGTAGAGAAAAGGAGATTTAACGGTCAAGCTTCCTACAGGTTCACACAACTTTTAATTAAAGTTCTGTTTTATTTCAGGTCGCTATTAAGGGTTCCCATTTTTATGTCAGTTGTTCAGACTCTTAATATATATTTCATAATATAAATTTTAATAATTTAAAGGTATTTCTGTATGTAAAAACCTTCCAAAAAAGTGTACTCCTCTTTATTTGAGGTCACTTATTTAAGGATTTCCTCTGTACTTTGGTAAAATAATAGTATTTTTTAAAATTAATTTCAATTTTTTTCACAGGCAAAAGTCTTATATTGTTCAGATTCGAGTCCCTTTTTTTCTACCATAATTTTATATCTCATTTCAGTTTATCGGAAAGTGTTTTCCATGGCTAGATGTAGACGTCCTGTTAACAATAATAACCCTGAAGGAGACTATGATGCAAAGAGACTTCAATTTGAAAAAAATGATTGAGGGATGGAGAGATGCTGAGATTTAACAGCCATTCATTTTGCAATTAAGAGAGCGAGATTAGACATCGATGAAGAGTGAAAGTGAGGGAGAATGGAGAAAAGGCAGAGAGAGAGAGAGAGACTTAATGTGGGTGACAGGGTTGTTATCTAGCAGGCGGCTGATGGTTTTAACAGCTGAATTATCTTGTGTATCTCATATTGGATTAAGCTTCATTCTCTTACACGCGTTGCACTCTGATTGACGCTCTGATTAAAAACATCCACTGGCAGAGATGCAGAGACAAGGAGGGAGGGAGACAAATGAGAAAGAGGGTAGTGGGGGAAAAGGAGGTGGCGAGGAGGGTGAGGAGCAGTACTTGAACTGGGCCAGTACCCACTTTTACAGAGTACTGGCTTGAGAATCATTATTTATCCGTCAGTATATCAACTTTCTTATGGATGAATGTAGGTACTCAGTGCAGTCATTTTAATGCGTTTTTTTGATTATGGGTGTGGAAACTTGCACAAAACTGAGCTGTGAGCAACTGCGACCATTCAAGTCAGTACAGTTAGAATTTTTCTTCCCCGGCGCAAGGTGAAAAAAAGTTCACCTTGATAACATGAGGTGTGCTAGTTGGCACAAAGTGTTGTAGAGCCTGTTGTCTGCAGCTCAACACCAAAAAGCACAGAATATGTCTGTATCTTGTTATGTAGGCCTGTTCTTGTTAAAGAGGAGCACTTACGCTAAGACCAAGTTCCGATGGATGCCAGTCCTGCATGAAAAAACGTAGCCTCCCCATCCATTTCAGTGGAGCCTGCAGCACAGCAAAGGGTGCCAACGTAGAAGCAGCCAGCAAAAAAAAAAAAAATGCAGGGTCATCCAGCAAAAAGGTTGAACCAGATTCAGCTTTTACCGCAATGCAACATGACGACATCTGACAAGGCACCGCGTTGACCAACACATTCCCGATGGATAACTTTATAATGTGAATGCCATATTTCTAGTCTTTACCTTGCAGTCGTTGTGACAGTGGCTGCCATTATAACTTTCCAGGGTTTTGAAATCCTGTCTCCTTGTATTATAAACCTTTGCAGTGTTTTGCCGCCGGATAAGCCTTCAAATTCACAGCACCTTGGGTGTGGTTTTTTTTTTGTTTGTTTTTTTTTAATTCAGGGCAGATTTTGGTCTGAACGCCTCTTAACAAAGCCCTTTTAACTTGATGACAAATACTACACTGCTTGTCCTACAACTACTTTCCAATAAAAGCCTCCTGTAGGTTCGCCGGTTGAAAACTCTTAACGGGAAGTAGCAGCAGAAGGAAATGCTTGGCTTGAATCAGCATGAACTTAAAGCAGCTCTGATGCGTCCAAAAGCGATCAATAAAGAGTCACATAATGCTTATTTTTGGAAGTGCAGACCAAAAAAAAAAAAACAGAGGTGAAGCTAAACCTCAAACCCCAGAGATTCAGTTAGAAGCTAGAGAAGTATTCACAGCTGAGCATGGAGATACTTTTATAAAACAGAGCTTTCTTTCTAGTTACCAGCACACCAACTGGTGTGGCTTGAGCCATCAGATTAGCAAAGCAAAGCAGGAAAATAGAGGGAGGAAGGAGGGTCAGGAATATAAAAGAAGAAAAGATGAGAATGTGTCATACCTCATATTAGAAACTGTGGCTGATCTATTTGGCCTCATCTCACACCTCCACCATAGCCCGCCACTTTCTCTCCATATGCCCCCCCCCTCCAACCCCCCGCTTTCCCTCTGTCACACTTGTATCAATCTCCCAATATTTCTCACTCTTTCTCTCTTTCATACCCTGCAGTCTCTCACCAGACAAAAAACTTCTCATGCTCAGTTTGGTGTGCAGCCTGTCAAGCTTGCTTTGAATACACACACACACACACACACACACACACACCATGGCTTTTTGTGTCATAGATGTATGCATCACATGCCAGTGTATGATTTTGGTGTGTGGTTGAGATTGTATGTACGCAGTTGGCAGCCCACTTGCCCATCAAATTTGGCAGAATATCTCCTCATCTGGCACAGGAAGAAGGAAGGGCGTCCCATAGCGAGGGATTACACCGACTTACACACACACACACACACACACACACACACATACACACATTTATTGGCACATCGTTGCACATTAAGAAATGCAAAGCCCCATGCTTTCAGGCACACACGGGCTTATTTGGGGTGGCTTGCTCATTCAGGCACTAGGATATCAGTTTCTGTAAATTTATTAGCAAGTATTATGAGCGGAAAAAGTTTCAAGAGAGGGCGAGTCGATCAAAGAGAAAGTAAACGCCTAAAAATGTACTATGTATCACTCTTTGAGGCTTAATATGTTGAAGAAAGAGTAAATAGTTTTATCCACATGCAGAGAGAAGTCAACACTTCTTTGTTGCTATAAACCGAGCTGTCTCAGCAGGATGTGTCTGGTGTTGTGAAGCAGCTTTCTAGCCTCCCTGCCCAACAAGAAGTGAAATGCCAATGAAATGCATTTCTATAATGGGCCTGCTGACATTGCAGCAGCTAGAAGCACTCGGAGGAAATAGTCTCCTGAAGCCTGTTACTGTAAAGTGTTTCTTTGTCTCAGAAGAAAGATGGCGGGAGCTGGTCGGAATGCGGGGGGGGGGGTAAAACCCGGCCCTTTGTATGAACCTGATTGATAGGTGTGTCTGACCTTTAGCACCTCTTGAGAAATCCAACAAGTCATTCTCTCACCTTATATTTAGTCCCTTCTGTATCTGCTTCACACACACACACACACACACACACACACACACACACACACACACACACACACACACACACACACACACACACACACACTTTCAGACAGGCCCTGGATGGAAACCTAATTCTGTCTTTTCTTTCTCTTCTTTTCAAAAACCTCCCAATTACAGCCTCTCCATTTTCCATCTCCTTTCCTCTCTCCTTTCCCCCCCTCCCTCCCCTCCTTTCTTAACGAGCAATCTCGTTAATGTCAGAGCACTTCTTTCTCTCTGTCTCTCACTCTTTCTCTCATTCAGGATTTTGGCCCAGAGAGAGAGAGAGAGAGAGAGGAGATAAAGAAGTAGAGATAGAGAAATCAGAGCTCAGCTGAAAGAACAAGTGCAGGATGAGAGAGGTTGAGGGACGGCAGGGTGTGGGCAGAAAGAAGCCAGAGCCTCCATAATAATGGCCAGGCAAGTGTGTGAGATTACTGCCCTGGTTTCAGGGGGGACATAATTATAAGCTGAACAGCCTGTCAGAAAGAATGAGATGAGGTGGGCTGTATTTAGTGATGCACCAGTGAGAGATTGGTGAGGCGAAGGCGATGACTAAATCTGCACCACAGCCTGGGCGGTTCCAGACCTGTGTGTGTGTATGTGTGTGTGCGCGCGCATTTGTGGGATAAGTAATGTTAAGCCATTGAATGCTGTAAATTATTCAGAGGCTTCATGCATGGAAACATTATAATTCCATGTCTGAGTGTGAATTACCCTCCGTTTTACCCCCAGGCACATATCTCACTCTAGCCCAAGGCCTCATGGGAGATTAAAGGGAGTAAATACTATGGAAGCTGGACCAGCATATAAACCACATGGAGTGGCCAGATATCCCAGCCGGATGTGGCACTTCTCCTGTACACTGAATGGAGTCAATTTGAATCCACCCCGTTGCTTGTTATCTGTTTCCATAAGTACTGTTTGCTCAAAGAAAAGAACGTCCCAAAAATCACAAATGACCAAATTAAAACCAGATGAGTCAGCTGCTTAAACCCTGCCCTTCTCTTTCAATTACTGCAGAGTATACAGTCTGGGATGTTATGTCTTGCCCGCCCCTCTCCTCGCATCTTCCTCATTTGGATGCCCGGTGACAAATCCCCAATGAGAGATGTAATGTTTAATTTTTAGGATCTATCATTGGTAATATCAGGCACCACAAGTTGTTGAAGAAAAATGTATCGGCATAAATTTTTTTGTTTTGTAGTGCATAAACATAAGGATACAGAAAACAAAGCTTTTATGCGCACTGCAAAGATCCAGATATACACGAGAGGCATGTGAATTATTGCTGAAATGCTAATGGGGTGGTCAAATGACAGAACATTGCTCAACAACACTTTTAGTAATCAAATAATTGATGCTTATCGAGCAAAAATGCCAAGAATTCACTAATTCCAGCATCTAAAGTGTGAGGATCTGCTGAGTTTCTCTGTTTTATAGGATTGTAAATTAAAATATCTTTGGATTTTGGACTGACGTTCATACTAAAAAAACTATTTGAAGACATTACCTTGGACCCTGGGAAATTGTAGTGGGCATTACTCTTTATTTTCTGACTTTTTTTTTTTTTTTTTTTAACATTCATCTAAATAATGGAGTTATTAGAGTTAATCAATTCTAAAAATAGTTGTAAGTAGCAGCCCTAATGTTAATTTCTACACTAGAGAGGCAGATTAAAGTTTATTCTGTGCATTCCTACAAAATATGTGGGGTAACGGCTACCAATGCAGCCAGCCAAGAACAAAGTTCAGATTTACGCATTATCAAGACCTTTTTAAAGGTCAAAAGCATAAAAACTTGAGTGTCAGTTTAGCTGAACTCGACGCAAAAAATTCACATGGCTTAACTCTACCTTAGGAGTGAAATTTGCTTTTCTAAAAGCCTGGTGTCATTGTGTCATTCATGCCTTCAGTATCATAGCCGCACAGAGTATACCTGTAAAGTCAGCTGTAAGAGGGGAAATCATATTTTTATTTCGAGACTTTTCACTCAGCCTATACTCTGCTTTTGTAGTGCCAGCACTACTGTGTTCCCTAACTGCAGATGCCGACAAATGCTGTTGAAATACATTCAGGGAGATGGACTGGAATAAACCACTGGTTTATGTTGACAAGACAACAAGTGCAAAAATGGGTTCACCAAACATGTAAATTACAAAACAAGACATTAAGGCTCACAGACTGATAATATATAGCAGAATTTTCATTTAATCTGCAGCTGGTGGTCAGTCTTGATGCTCTCCTCCAATTGTACTGTCAAACTGAAGCTTTGTCTCTCAAATCTATCTCCTCACTGTAGCTGACTGGAATTGAAGTTTGGGAGAAGCGGCGTTGGAGTTGGTTTGCAGGGTGTGTGTGTGTGTGTGTGTGTGTGGGTTGGCTAGTGTTGGGTGTGAGTGGGAGGTGAACTAGCATGCAGCATTAGTTCTGCTTGAGCTGATGTGTTAATTAGCCAGCCGGGTGCATAGATAATTAATGAGAATCATGATTAATGACTATACAGTATGCATGGCTAAGGCGGAACGCGACTCTCTGATAAGGCGGAAGGAGGAGAAGAATCACTGGCTATTCACCCTCTGATGAGTGCCCGTCGGGTGGGTGGGTGTGTGTGTGTGTGTGTGTGTTGCTGTGCAACATGTTTGCCTGTAAGTGATTGCACATGTGAGTCTGTGTATCTGACCTGTGTGTGTGTGTGTGTGTGTGTGTGTGTTGCCAGGCATGGGCATTGATGCCAGTATGAGTTAGCAGGCCTGGCAGTTGGTAGGCTTAATAACAGACTGCAGCAGGTCAGGGGGGCATTTAACACTTCTAAACACACTAGCAGAGCTAGCCACTGATGCCGGATCAGGAGGAGGAGGACCTCACACACAGATTAACAGTGTAATGAAGGACATCAAAATGGATCTGTTGTCCATCCACATTCTTTCTTGGAGTGCAGGTTTTTTATACTGCAACAAAATCTCCTTCTAAAGTGATTTTTCTCTCTAATTAAGCCTTTAAAGTCCTACTTTTGCGACCAAGTGATAAAGTCTGCCAGTGCAGCATTAAGTTCCCAATAAAAATGGACTTGTTTCAGTTATTTTCTACAATCAAGTTATTTTTCATGAATCTAATGCAGCGACCTTTCTTGACACTTATTTACAGGAAATTCTTATAAAAGTGGATATCTGCTGGAAACAAGGTGAGATATGGCAGATGATTTTAGCTTTTTAAAAACAAGGTTTAAGGACCCAGTTTAGACAGATACAACTTAAATTAAAAATTGATATTTTGGCTGTTTAAAAGCATAAAATGAATGACAAAATTAAATAAAGTAAAATTTTTAAGCCTGTTTAAGCCCTTAAAGTGCAAATTCGAATATCTACAATTCCATGGGTAAACACCATGTGCTGATTAAAAACCATGTGATATGATCAAAAGCCACAGAACAGCTACTAAATGGAACTTGTCGTGAGATTTTTTTTTTTTTTTTCGAAAGAGAGACTGTAGCTTTACTGTGTAACTGTGTTTCCAAAACATTTAGTTGATGAATTGATTTTTTTGATATACAGAAAATGAACCAGTGACAGTTTTAATAATAGATCATTTATTTAGAAATGATCTATCAAGGAAAAATGCCAAACACTTGCAGGGTCCAGCTTTTCAAATGTGAAGATTTGTTACTTTTCCCAGTTTTTTTTTTTTTTTTTTTTTTGTCATTATGAATGGAATATTTTGCGGGGCTTTGTTGGACAGATCAAAAAATTTGCAGACATATACCTGGGCTCTGAGGAATTGTGAAGGAAATGTGTCTGACATACGACTAAATGGTCAATCAGAAAAATAATTGACAGATTTATCGACAATAAAAATAAATTATAATAATTACAGCCCTACTGATATATGACGAAATGAAGAACCGCATTGAGTCCCTGTGGTCCCAGTTTGGCAAGGTCATAGGACAATTTCCCACTAAGGAGATGTAAAATTTTTTATTATTTAAGCTGATAGCATAAACTGAGGTTGCATATTATGCATTTTTTTTTTTAAATCTTATCTTTAAATTCACTGCCACAGTGGGGTCAGACTAAATGACAAAATGAAATTAATTGAGTTAAACACTGCCCAGATAACATTCTTCAGATTTTTAGTGAGTTTCGAGACTGAATTGAAGCGATCTTATAGAGATCAGTGAGTGGAGCATGGCACCAGCCAGGGTGAGTTAGGTCAGTTTCCAGCTGTGCTACATCGCGTATGAATATTAAGATAACTGTGTATTTGGTGGATAGAAGTATCCACTAAATGGCAAACATAACAGTCAGAGGTGAAGAAGAATGTACGGACCAACCCGAGAATCAAGCCCTAATGCCAAATGACACCCATGTTTATCTGCAATTTTTTCGCTATGAATACTAACTCGGCTGTGACATCGCTGCCTGTGGCAAGAGGTGGTTTGACCGCTGACCGCACACACAATCGAGGCCTTGACCTCTCATTGGTGCAACCTGCAACATATGATAGTATCTCATCCAATGAGACTGAGGCTTGGGAAACATGCTGGGGGGAGGGCTACAGGGGTGACATACCACTGCTCACCCTGTATGTGTGTTTGTGTTAATCTGCTTTGTCTGGCTCGATGCACCATCAGCACTCAAGCGTGACCCTTAACCTCCAACCTAAAATAAAGGAGGTAGGGTGTGGAGGCCCCCTCCTCCCCCAACATCCAGCTAGACTCCCATTAACAGAGAGTTAGAGCTATTTCGATCCTTGGTATGCAGAGGGAGAGAAACTGTGTTCATGGGTTTATGTATTTGTATATTTATGTATGTGTGTGTGTGTATATATATATATATATACGTGTGTGTGTGTGTGTGTGTGTGTGTGTGTGTGTATATATATACATATATGTCTGTATATATATAAATATATGTGTGTGTGTGTGTGTGTGTGTGTGTGTGTGTGTGTGTGTGTGTGTGTGTGTGTGTGTGTGTGTGTCTGTGTGTATAATATGTTTAATATACATAATCTAGAGAGAAAAACGGCGGTGGGGGGATTGAGAAAGAGTCAGACTGAGGAGCATAGAGATGAGAGGCGAATGAGGAGCGAGAAACATGAGGAACAGTGAGTTCTGTACTTTCTTCTCTCTCCTCTCTCTGATGAGGAGACAAATAGCTATTGTCATCTATGAGATGCTGGAAAAAGCAGCTTCGTACTCACGCTCCCTTTGTCTTCCGGCTCTGCGTTTGAGAAGGGATGACAAAGGCCATTTTCATGCTCTGCGTCTATCTTGTGTGTCACCTCCTCCTCCTCGTCCTCCTCCTCCTCGTCCTCCTCTTTCTCTCCTCTCACTTTTAAACCTCTGTCCTCCAGGCTGCCCTCCTCTCCTTTCTTCCTTCTTTATCTCATGCTGAGCCTGCCATCTCTTTAGTCATGCCTTAGCCTTTTCTTTCTTTTTTCCTTTACCCTGCTATGTCACCGCGTCCTTGCCTTCAACCCTTCCCTCCTTCATCTCCCCACCCCTCCCCGTCCATCTATCTTTCTCCTTTTGCTTTTCCTCCATTCGTCCTTTCACCTGCCACACTCCTCTGCCGGGGGTCGGCCTAATTATTCCTCACTCATCTTTTCTCCATCTCTCGCTCCATTTTCTCCCCCATGACTCCCTGACAAACACACACCTGTAACTCAGCATGACACCTCACAGTCTTTCATCCATCCCTCCTTCGTATCATCACTCTCGGCTCCCAGCTCTGCATCTCAGTTTTCCCTTTTTTCCCCAAATTTTCAGCCTATTTTTCACCTTTGCATAAACTTACGTAAGAGCTGAACTCTCCATGTTTTTCTCTAATTCCGTGTTTGCTCTCTTTTCCTGTTCTTGTTCTGCTTTTCCTCTCCGTATCTGATGTTGCACCTGTTTATGCGCTGGCTGCCTCTCTTTCTCGCCATCTTCCTGTCACTTATAGCTGTCAATCAACGATTCACTAAGGCTTCTTTTTTTGGCCAGGAACATAAACATGCACCCAATTTGAACCAGTTGCACTCAATCCAATTGCCGTCTTTGAGGACAGGAGAGTGTTGCAATCCAGAGATTTGGGTGGCTGTAGAGGGAGATGAACACGGAGAAACAGATAAGAGGAAAAACTATTTTTTCTTTCCTTGTCCTTCTCGGTCTCACTCTTTCCCTCTCTTATTGTCAGCCAGTGGTCTCTCCAGAGTTCCCGCGAAACAAAGGGAGGAATAAAACAGTATTTTTAGATCCTTTCATTTTTCATTACCATAATGATTTGGGCTTTGTGGAATCTTTTCATGTATATTTGACTGTGTTTGTGTTTGTGTGTGTTCAACAGGGTGTGCAGGGTGTTTCTTTTGCTGCACTCCCGCTCTCCCCACTCGGGAGCCCAGAGGTTTAAAAAGAGAGCATGCACACACACACACACACTCTATAAATCAGTCATACTCATCCCCAGCCGTGCCTCCTGTCTATTTATTCCTCGATTCATCTGATTCTTTATTTATTTTACACGCTGCTTCCTAATGCAAATAGGTTTGTCTGCTCCCTGCTGAACTGTGGGAGCAACATGGGACCTGGAGCGCGCGCGTGTGTGTGTGTGTGTGTGTGTGTGTGTGTGTGTGTGTGTGTGCAAGTGAGTAAGTGAATCTGTTTGCATGTGGGAGGATGGGTGAGAGTTTATATGTGCATGTGCATGTGTGTGTATGTGTATGTGTATGTGTGTGTTTGTGTGTGTGTGTGTCTGTGGGACCCAGTGAGTAATAGAGCCAAAGTCCTTATCTGTCACCAGAGAGCTGCCTGGCTCTCTCTCAGCTGTCAATCACCCAGCCCTAGAGACAAACACTCTGCTTCAAACACTATGAGAGGCTGAGAGAGAGGATGAGGGATGGATGAAGTAAAAGAGAGCAGGAGGGAGGTGGGGAGTGAAGGAGCAGCGAAAAGAAGGAGGGATTGGCAAAAGATAGAAAGAAAGAGAAGGAGTGAAGCAGGAGGAGGCAGGTATGGAGGGACAGGAGGGAAGTGAAGGACAAAAGGATAAAAGTGTGATAAAAATGAAGGATATGGATGGAGGGGAGGGGAGGGGAGGGAAGGGGAGGAGGTGTTATTTCTACACCTCTGTTGTGTGTTCTTCAGGCCCTGCAGGTAAACGGGGAATGGAACTTTAAAACACTTCACCTGCATGAATTAGACAGGCCCCTTGAAAATACCCGGGTGACTTGTGAAAAAGCCACTCTTTAGAAAATAAAGTGGAAGAGAAGTGGTGAGGTACGCACACGGACGTGCTCAAGCGCACACCCACACTGCCATATACTCTCTCTCACACGCACACACACACACACACACACACACACACACACACACACACTCTGTCTTTCTCTCTGGCAAAGCTATCAGCACTGAAATATTGGCATGACACACTTCAATATCCTGACGGGAGTGAATAGGATTTTTAATGACCTGAAGGCTTTCTCTTTCAGCATGTGTGTGTGCATGTGCACGTGATTACATTAATGTGTGTGTGTTCGCAATTGAAGCAGATATCAGCTAGCCCTAGACCCTGTCTGTCCTGCTTTCATGGACACATCCCTCCTTTCTCAACTGCCCTCTACCCTTGTGGCAGGCTAACTGTTGATTTTACCACAGGGCTGCACAACCCCTGGGTCGATCCGGGACTGCCGCTCCAGCGCTTTCCCCTAAGCCCTTAAAGCTTCCTCCAGCCGAGAAAGGGAGGAGGCGTTTGGGTGGGGGTGGAGGTTGGAGAGCGAAAGAGGAAGGAAAAAAAAAAAAGAGAGGGAGCAGCAAAGGGTTTGAGCCCCAAATCGCTTCAAGATGCGTTCCACTGGAGTTGGAGCAGCTGAGAGTCTGGGAGTCGGGTAGCGCTGCTCAGAGCCTGTGGGGAAACCGAATGGAAGCCAGGTTCCCATTTCGAATGGTGGATTAAGCACTGCTGCAGATACACAAGACCCCTGTTGGGACACACACAGCAAACACACACATATATTTGGTATTATATCCTCATGAAGACCTTCTTTGGAGTATATTTCCCTTAACATAAACTAACCTCATCCTTAACCTAAACATATATGTATTTCTTATATAATTCAAAACCATAAGCTTGAATGATAAAAAATGAGGATAAGAAAAAACAACCTCAACTCATGGAATAGTTCAAGATTTTGGGAAATATGCTTATTAGCTTTCTTGCTGAGAGTTAGATGAGAAAATTGATTCCACTCTCATGCCTTTACAGCAAATATGAAGCTAGAGCAAGGACACGGTTATCTTAGCTTAGCATAAAGACTAGAAACAGGCATGAAAAGTTGAGTTTAAAAACGACAAGTTGTGGTTTTACAAGGGGTTATATGCTGGCCTATTACTTGGCCAGGCCAGTGACTTTCTGGGTCTCTGCTGGTTGTCTGGCAACCCCACAGTGACTACGAGACTCACGGCGGTCGCTGCACCGTCAGATTTAAAAAAAAAACTTTGCGTACAGGTACGAGAGTGGATTCAGGGTTCTCAATTCACACTCAGCAAAAAAACAAGTAAGCATATTCCCCGAATAGTCAAACTATTCTTAAAGTGAACAATAATAAGAATTGATTGTTTCCCAGCTTGACCTGAAACATTAAAATAAGCATCCAACAGCACAAACCAAAAGAAAAAATAAGGTTAGCAATATTCTGTAATTCCTCCCATCAAATGAAGGGATTTGAATTTATTTTTCAATATTTTCCGTGTTGTCAGAGCCTGATATATCTTATTCCTTTGTGCGATTGAGCTCCATTGTCGTCCAAAAACTATATAAACCCCATCAGTGAGCCACTCTCTTGCACTGGGTGACATGTTGCTTTATTACAGTTAACACGTGCATTTTCTTTTGAGTCATTCCCCTTAGCCTATATATCGTCTTGCTACCCAAATACTCACTAGCTCACCAAATGTGTATTAATCCACCGCTGAAAATAGTCCCCAGCAATATTTACCCCAGTTGATGACTTAACTATATATTTGTGACTAGGATTTATAGATTCACACTAAGTATTGAAAAACACATAGTTGATTTTGGTGTATTCATGGGATTTGCTGATAATAAGAAGGATATAAATTAACACCAGCCTTACCCCTTAAAGTCTAAACTGGATAGATGTTCACACACAAATAAACCTGCAACAGTTACTTTGATGTTCTTTAACTCACACACTCAGCAGCTTTGTAAAAGCAGATATGTCCCAGGAGCCCTGCATACTTTGTGGCCCCTAGGGCCCCCCTATGGATTACACTGCTCTCCTGACACTGTGGCCTGACTGAGCTTAAGTTGAGTCACCTTTAGCTAAAGTTTCAGACTCACTGCACCCTGTGGCCCCTCTGGAGCAAAGTTGAGCCTTGATACATAACCACACACACACACACACACACACACACAACTGGCCCTCACAGGTCACAGATGGGGAGAGGGGACCCACGGGACAACGCCTATATGCATGAATGCACGGGGATGCACTGAAACACACACACACACACACTCACACACTCACACACAGGGAGCTTTGGAAATGTAGGTGACCCACACTGTGGCAGGTCAGTGTCTCACCTCACTCCTTCACTCCCAGAGGGATGACTCTTGGAAGGTTCTCTTTCTATGTGTCTGTGTGTGTGCGTGCGTGTGTGTGTGTGTGTGTCTGTGTGGATGTGCGTGAGAGATGCATAAAGAATGAGAATGAGAGGCGCTACATGCATTATAACCTTCATTCCTCCAGAGCCCCTCGGTGACCTAATTAAATTAGTGAGGTAGAGGGAGTGAATGAGTTGAAGCTCAGACTTCACACACCAGGCATAAACGCCAGCTGCTACTATCCATGTAAGTGTGTATAAATATAGTATATGTCATCGTAAGCTTTATACTGAAACACACTAAAGACCTCACTGGGAGTTATGGAGGTGTGTATCGTGTGTGAGTTTGTGTGTGTCTCATGGGTCTCCTTTAGCCTCTGTTGAGGGGGTTCACATGCGTAGGTGTATCCATTTGTAGGGGAGGAGGGCGCTCTCAATCTCCTCTCTCTCACACACACACACATGGAGCTGTCAGGACCCGCAGTGCTCTATCACCACACGCCTCCACCAAGCCACCTTAATGGGAACAATCCAGACTGCTGCAAATCATCCAGAGTACATGCAGAAAACAGGGGAAGACGGGGAGGTGGGGGCACGTGAGAGGAAAAGAGATACAGGAGCAAGAGGAAATAGTGAGAGACGGTTTAGGAATGAGGACAGAAAAAGAAAAAGATGGGGGGGGGGTGCTGTAGCTATGAGGAAGGAAGTCAAAAGTATGATTTCAGGTTCATGTGATCACCCAGAGGAATGTTGAAAAATTACAAAAAATTCAAGGAGAAAAATAATGTGCCACAATTTAGCCTTCAACAGTTTCTTAATAATGATTTTGTGATAAATATATCATTCCTGTCAATGAAAACAATCCATCTCCAAAGTTGTTTAATTTAGATTAAAATCTTCATTAATGGTTTGTGAGAATTCTCCACCTTCTTCATCGAAATGAACCTTTTAATGACCTGGTGGATAGTCTGATAAATGCATTGTCACAAAGCTGAGAACAGGGCCATATTTTATTATCTCATGACATTTTCATACGAAAAAAAAACTACCACCACAAGATACTGAAGAACAATAATATGCATTAGTAGCGAGGTATAATGCAAAACATGAAATATAAAACGTAATGAATAGTGAAAATAATTTAAAATAATATTTAAGAGCATGTGCCTGAAATGACCAAAGGGTAACATACTGTGGATTTTAAAATGAATATGTAATTATATTGTCATTTTCAGGGCTAATAGTTATATCTGGTTGTTTTTCCATTATTCCATTTCTGTAACACTAAAGTGTGTTCGAACAAACTAAAATCAAAGAAAAGCTGCTAACAAGTGAGGTGACATATGGTTAGCTGAAGAAAGGTATACAGAGGTGGAGAAACGCGAAACAGAGCAAAGGGGGAGGCTCTGTGAGACGAGAGATTGAATATGGAGCGGTGTCTAGAACTCACTTCTAGCGAATGTTTGGAGGAGTCAAAAGAAGCCGCGAACAAATGTTCTGAGCTGGAGATGCAGGAGCAGAAACATGGGGAAAAAAACAAAAAAAACAGGAACAAGGATGCAAATGAGAAAGATGAGGAAAAGGAGAGAGGGAGATGTTTGCTTGAGAAAAGTTTCTGTTGACCTGAATATGGCTGCGTTGTTCAGCATTGTTCAAAGAGGACAAGAAGTCTTTCTCCGTAGTTGGTTAGTTAGTTCAAGTTTCTCTTTATGGTGCAGCTACAAGTTTTTGCTTCATGTGATACGCTCATCTGCTGCATTGTATTGTATGGAATGTACTGAACACAGCAGGAGCATAGCAACAAGAGAGATGAAGGGTGTGTGTGTGTGAGTTTATAGGAGAGACAAACACACTGTGTGTCTCTGTGTGTGCTCTTTGCAAATGCCAAGGCATCCAGCGTGCCTCCATCCCGTGTCTCCATGGCTACGCTGTGTGTGATATGTACTGGATGTGACACCGACGCTGCAGCATTCTGGACTGCCTCCGGACAGGAGGGGGTGTGTGTGTGTGTGTGTGTGTGTGTGTGTGATGACAAGGACAGAGTTACCTTCAAAGTCCCATGATGCCAACTAACTATTCAAACAAGGTTCTGCATCCCTACCTTCTGCCTCCTCCCATCTCTCGCTCTCTCTTCCTCTCCCTTCTAAGCCTCATCAATGTTGCTCTACCTTTCTCCTCACCACCTCCCTTCTCTCTCATCCGCACCTCTCTCTTTCCCTCCCTTTCTCAACATATGGAAACTATTATCGCCGTTGTAGTTTCTCACCACCAACAGTCCTGAGGGCTTTCCAGCGTTCGCTGACTTTACATCAACCTTGTGCTCCTTTATCCTTGTTCACACCACTCTTCATAGTTGGCTTATCACTCATTCTTTCTCTCCTCTTTCTCTGTTTAACTCTTTAACCCCCCCCCCCCCCCTTTCAATTTCATATATGTAGCTGCATTCAATGATTTTTTGGCCACTTGGAGGTAACAAAACAAACTGAGCAAACACAACACTGACATGTTATGGTGTACATGTTAGCACATTCACACATTCAGCAAAGACAGAGCCACATTAGGATTAATTTGAAGTGGTGTTTAAACTTGTTCTGCAACAGACTGTAGAAAGCTGATCAAAAGTTGCTTTTTTTTCTAACCAAAGAAATGATAATTTACCAAACAAAGGTTTTAAGCTGGAAAGCTAGTTTTTTTTTAACTTTCTTTCTTACTCTTCCTGTCCTCATCGAACTGACATCCATGCCACCATTTCATCCATAATAGAAATGTCCAGAGGTATCTGGGCCATTCCTTCTAAAGAGACTCAAACTCTCATCAATTTACATTATAGCTGTCTCTTTACCCCGCTCTGTCTCTTCCTAACCCCTCTCTGTCTCCTTCTATCTCATACAAATGTGTCTCTATCTCTCTCCTGCTCTATATACACAGTTAAAGACCACTTTCTGCAGCTCTTCTCCAGGGTATATGGTTCTTTAATGAAGACAGTAATAATGATTATGGATATTTTAAAATGGTCTGTCTGCCCTTTGCACTGATGGAAGCAGTGTCTGCATGCAAAAGCTCCTGTCAGATTATGCCGAATTTCAAATAAATTATCATCATTGATTATTAATACCTAGAACAGTTTAAAATGACAAATATTGTGCCAAAGAGAATACAGGAATTAGATCATTAACGTTAACTTTAGTGTTACTGCAAACAGCAGGAAACCGAGGTACTTTTAATTTTAAGGAACGATTTAATACTCTCAAACTGATTTGACTAAAGATAAATAACAATGTTACATGATTTTATATAAAAAGAGGAACATAGTATTAATTCAGTAATATTTCATAGTATGACCTCACACACTGATACAGATGACAATAGTATTTTTTGATGCAAGGCCTCAAGCAAAATGGGCTTCCACCAGGCTTGTACCAGCACTGAAAGAGCCCTGCTCGATTACAGAACCGATCAAAGGGAAGGTCAAGATGAAAAAAAAAAACACGGCATGAGTAAAATCTAAAAGTTCCTGAATCTTTTATTGAGATGGAATGGCAGGCAAAGGAGATGTAGGGGGGACGTGCAGGGCACAACAGGTTAATTTAATGAAGCTGCTGTTCCTACAAACACTGTGTCAAAGACAGAGTGTGTATTAGGTGAATTCATGTTTTATAAACTCCTGACCATGTGTTTTACATTACATCTAGGCTACAAAGCATACAGGGGTACTGATTGCTATAGCAGAACAGGGGAAAATGATAGCCACGGCAGTCCCTTCTCTGTGTGGGTGCTCTTCAAAAAATGTCCGTCATAGCACGTGATTGAATCCGGCACCAAGGCTTGAAATAATATTTTTCTTAAAGTAGGTAAAACAGTCTGTGAGTATCTTTAGAATCAATTTCTGCATAATAGAAAGCCATTTTTTATTCTTTAACATTTTTTTTGATAGGAAAGTCATTTAAGCAAATGAGAGTGCATTGGAACAAAGTTAATTATGGTGCAGAATTGGCTGAAATTTTGACTTGTTTCATCAGAAGAGAGGTTTAAAGATTCCTTGTGGGTTTAAATGACATGTTTAAAATGGAGGTTTTCCGCTGAGTATGCGTGTGTGTTTGCTCATTGTGGCGTTCTCTGGAAAGCACCTCTCCAGCAAATGAGACCCAGCGGATTTACTTTAGACAGCTACTAGATGGCCTGCAGGTGTTGCAGCTCAGCGGGTGTTTGTGCGTGCACGCTTGTCCTAGGGAGTGTGTGTTCGTGCCGTAGCCGATCGGTTTGCAACTCTTTAGTGTGCGTGCTCCCCTGCTGTGCGTTTGACAGCATGTGTACATTAAAAGAGGCGAGGGGGGGTAGCGAGGGGGGGGGCGGCTCAGGGCCCCTGTGTGTGTGTGATTACGCTGTGTATACCATGAGATTAGTGCAGACAGCTTTATGTGCAGCGCCCGCCATAAATCTCCCCCGCCACAGAACCGAATACTGCCGTCGTTTATTATTCCCTAATAGATCGGTCCTTTGCTGTCTCTCCTTGACTCCCCGCTTGCACCAGGTTGTGGTTAGCTCAAGGACAAACCCCCCTCAGTGGATGGAGGAGGTCAAAGTCTAGGAGAGTTTTGAGTAAATCCTCCATGCTGATTTCATTTTGGTTTAGTTTGTGCTGTCTGTCAACTTCAATGTCCTTCCCTATAGCTTTATTCTGTCTCCTGTCTGGTTTTTGCACTGGACTTTGTTTTTCTACATTTGTGCAGTTGCAATCTGTCCAACATCTTGCTCTCTCTTTGTCCTTATATTTTTGTTTTGATGCTTTGTCACTTTGAATCCCACCTCTGTCTCTTGACTCTTGCCCAATTCTCTCCATCTTAGTATTTTTGTTTTTCGATTTTTCTCTCATGGACTCAGCGCTCGCACTCGTCTGCACTCCCTCACCCTGCCTCTGCTCTCAAGTTCACACAGACACACACACATGGTGTACTAACCCCCCCCCCACACACACAAACACACAGACACAAAAACACACACCCCAGGTGCACCTGTGTGCCTGGCATTGGTCTGGACATGGCTCGGGTTGCTGCTGTGGAATCTGGGAAATGTGCGAGCCGCCCAGAGCAGGTACAACGGCAGACAACATACAGATGGACAAAAGAAAACAGAAACACACACACATGCAGGTCAGACAAAAACGCACACAGATGCAATTGATAGTGTTTAAATCTTTCACATAAGTGTAAGACCTCAAATTTTTTTCTCCAGTTTTTGAACTTTATTGGAAATTGAATATTGATAACAAACCTTCTCATAGTGGTGTAAAATGTAAAGGGTTTATATGTTGACAACTGCCTTGAAACAGTGGGAGAGAATGGAGTGGAAGGGTACATGGGGGAGGAGCGGAGGGTGAGAAGCAGGAGGTGTAAGAGGTCTGGGGGGAGGTCAGGGAGGCTGACACTCGAGTCTTCTCAGCTCAGCACGGGGGTCATGGCGGGGCGATGCTTGGGTTGAGAAAATGATGTTTCTGCCCTCATAAAAGAGCTGCGGAGAAGAAAAGAGAATAAAGCCCCCCCCCCCCCAAACTCCCTCCATCTCTTCCTCCTCCTCCATCTCTTTCTCTTCTCCCCCGTCGTTGTCACCTCTGCCCCCCCCCCATGCCATGTTTCAAAGTGTGGCCACATGAATGGCTCTATTGTTAACGGCTGAGAAAAAGGGAAGGAGGGAGAGGCAGAGTGGACAGCAAAAGAAGTGAGGGAGAGTGAGGGGGGATAGGAGAAAAAAACCAGATACTCACAGAGAGAGAGAGTGTCTCTCTCAGAGCGAAATTTGGCCAAAGAGAAAAGAGTAAAAGGAAAATGTAATGTTGCTCAGGGCTGTGTCTGAATGGGATGATTTATTTAGATGTGGTCACAGCTGAACTCTATAAAGTTGACCTCACTTCACTTTTCCCTTTCTGCATTTCGACTCTCCTTCCTCTCGGCTGCAATTCTCCACTGGAAGTTAGGTTCACAATCCTCACAAACTGTCCTGCACTTTCTGACGAGACTTTAAGGTGGATTTAATACATCAGGGACAGAAAAAAAGAAAAACGGAGTGGAAGTGACTGTGTATCGCCGCTGCTGCCTGTTTGAATGCAGTCCAGGTTTGTTGACACCGAGGTCGTCACACAGAGGAGAAGGAAACTGTGCTTTCTGAGATAAATGCACACTATTTTTCTTGCACTACCACATGATTAGACTGGGACAAGGTCTCCCCACCCCATCCTGTTTACAGTGCACACACACACACACACACACACACACCGTCATTCTCTCACACACACTAACCTGAGTTAACCTGGGTTAACTCCACAATTGTGACCCTTTGAACATGGAGCCTGGAGAAGAACATTGATTCCTCTTGCAGTAATGTGCTGGAATTCACTCACAGTTTCTACCTTTTCTTCTTCCTTCCTCTCTTTCTCTGTTTTCCTCAGGTCTTTTTTTGTCTTTGCCTCCTCCTCTTCCATGTTATATTTTAAGGTTTTCTCCTTCTGTGGAGTTTTCCCTTTGTCTCTGTGTTTCCTTTCTGCTTGTTCACCACATTTCTTTGTTGTTGCTACATACCTTACCTGACATGTTCAATATTTTCTCCACTCCCCTCCCCCTCTCTCTTTCACTTCACTGATTTCTCTCCCTCTTTCTTTTTTGAGCACTGCACCTGCCCAATGGCATTTTACTTTAACACTCATACCATCCCCTCTCTCTCTCCTTCCTTCTGTGTGTGTGTGTGTGTGTGTGTGTGTGTGTGTGTGTGTGTGTGTGTGTGTGTGTGTGTGTGTGTGTGTGTGTGTGTGTGTGTGTGTGTGTTTGCTCTGCCATTCTGCAATGCAGCTTGACTGTGACTCAGGGTACCATCAGATACCACTCACAGAATGCGTCATGCAGGAAGCAAAAGGTGCTTGTTTTCATAAGAGTGTGTGTGTGCATAAGTGTTGTTATATGTGTGTGTGTCAGTGAATTTCAGTGTTCATGTTTAGGGAAAAACTAAACCTGTGTGTTTGGATGTGGGTGGATGTGTTTGGGCAAACCTTTTGTGTTTTGCAGGAGGGCATCTGTATGGGCGTGTGCGTGCGTGCGTGCGTGCGTGCGTGTGCGTGTGTGTGTGTGTGTGTGCTGAATAGATTTTTCTGTTAAGGTTCTGCTGCGGAAGCCTCAGGAACCATCACCATGTTTGCAGTTGATACTCTATAAATGGTGTGAGTGCATGTGCTCGCCTGTGTGAGGTGGACAGAAAGGTGAAATGTGTGTGTGTGTGTGTGTGTGTGTGTGTGTGTGTGTGTGTGTGTGTGTGTGTGTGTGTGTGTGTGTGTGTGTGTGTGTGTGTGTGTGTGTGTGTGTGTGTGTGTACATGCTGAGTGAAGCTGAGTGCCTACCTCTCCAGTCTAAGTATGGCCTGATAACCCAGAGTGACCCGGGTAATGAGAAGTGGAACAGTGGCTTCCCAGCAGGCCTCTGGGCCTGCCTCAGCTGAAGCTCCTCCACCAGTCTGTCTGCATTGTCAAGTTCCCCCTCAGTGTATGCCGCCAGCCAAACACACTAACAGATAAAGTTCACATCTCAATTTACTGCAGGTGTTAGGGTAGGAGGTAGATGTAGCCTGCATGGAGGCAGAGGATGTGGGCAGAACGCAGGTACAACAAAGCAGACTCACAAAATCCCCTTATCTGTTTCTATTGACGCTCCAATAATTTGTCTCGTGTAACCACACTACTGTCCTATATCACATAATGTTACTTTTAGAAAACAACTACAGCGTTGTCCAATAGCAATAACATCAAATAATCTAATATCAGCCATCAACTTTGCTGAATGTAAGCCTGTTCTATTTTATATCAAACAATTGTTTTTGACCGTGCCACAGCTGGTCTGTCGATCACTCATGCAGTATTTACCTCCAAAACGAATGATATTCCCATGTGCTTCAGCTGTACTTTGTTTTTAAAGCTAATTATTTAACATGAGCATGCTAACATGCTAAATTAAGATAGTCAGCATGGTAACAAACATGGTTAAAATTACAATAACTGCTAAACATTAGCAGGGTAGCATTTTCCTTGTTAGCATGCTAATGGCATTTAGCTCGAAGCACCACTTTTCTGTAGACTTATAGTCTGGTTGAGTTTTATTTGGGTCAGTGGTTCTAAAACTGTGTAGCAAGTTCCCCCTGGGGGGTGTGTGGAGCCATTGCAGGGAGGGGGGGTGTAGAGCCAGATGTTAAATGATTCTGATTCACGTGGGAACAAAACAATGGTGATCTGATATTAGCAGGAATATCAAGATACAGGAGAGCAAGGTTTAGTGAGCTTTGTGGCTTTTATATCTAAAGTCTTTGGCAGTTTGGGCACAGTTTGACAGTTTGAATGCACAGTGCATTCCCATGATTTTACGCAATTTTCCAATGTTTCATGTCTATTGTGGCTCTGGAGGGAAATGACTTAAGTCTGAGAAAATAACCTTGATGATGTCAGAGTGATACCATCACGGTTATGCCAGCTTGGGGTTGGAGACCTCAATATTTTAATGGAAAGCCTGTGTTAAAAACTGGGGGAATTGGAGTTTTATAGGTATGGGTATTTAACCTTCACTATCTGTGAGACTCTAACAAAAATGCTATTAGGCTGCATTATGGGAAATGTAGGATCCAGTGTTTTTGGAGCTTTACACACACTAGGGACTCAAAGTCAGGCTATCTCGGCCTCTGCTGCTTCAATTGTGACTATTATTTTTTTAGAAAACTGTCTCTTGCTAATTGACAACTTAATGGAAATGCAATATTAACTTTTCTGGAGTACCACTTTAATTTGCACAAGTATAACTAATGAAAAATATGCATGAAAGATAGTTATTGTTTTCCAGATTAAGTTATTACAATAACAATTAGCTTGCCCCCTTTTGTTACTATCTAATATTGTAAAATAAATTAATTGGCGTGATTTTTTTTGTTGGTTTACAGGGGGGAAGTCTGAAAGAAAATAGTCAATGATTTAGTCTTTTTGTTGCTAAAAGGTGGACAGAATTGTTTAATGGTCAAATGAAAGTGGTAATTGTTGCTGTTTTGACGTCAATAGGATTTGTTTTTTTTTTTTCTAACAGTACAATTAAGCAATAAAATTCTAAGTGTGTGCAAGCTTTGTGATTCTGTGTTGGTTATTTTTTAATGGTCAAACAGTTGTCTGACAGCAGAACAGAGAGAATAATTAATCAGGTTTGAGTGCTGTGACTCCCAGGTGTTCATGTGGATTTGTTGGAAACAGCGCCTGAGTCAGAGTTAACAGAAAATGCGCTTCTTAACATTACAGGCGTTAACTTCCTCCCACTTCCACATCAAAGTGTCACTTAACATTCTGTGAGAACGCTAACCGTAGAGAAAATCTGCAGATCTCCTCCTTTTTATCTTTTACTACTACAAACACTTTCTTTCTTTCCACGAGTAGTGACATTTAGTTTAACTGGAGATAAAGTCACTATGGGTGTGCATGGACTGCTTTCTGTTTCCCCACTGTCAGCCAAGCATGCTAGCACGGAGTCAAAGTAAAAGTCATCATCAGCTTCAGGAGCTAAGCTGATCACTCATTTGGCCTTATCGGCAAGAGATGACCCTGTGCTGTGAGGGGAATGACAGAGTTTGAGTCATTTGTTGAGTTTATGCCCCTCTCACTGCTGCGCTCTCATGTTTTCTGCTCTGGAAAGACCCCTGCAAGCTGTGCAGCGACAGTCCAGCCCGCTATACCGCAACAACACTTTTCATGTAGGCTTCTAACTGGTTTTTGTCCAATTTGGGCTTGTGCAGATACGCAGAATTAATTTAGCTTTTCATGTGAATATTTCCTCCATACCTTCCCAGTGTTTACTCTAGGAGACCAATTTATCAAGATTTACACCATGTAACATCAAAATTGTTCCTTGAAAGCCAGGGAAATATAAAATGATGACAATAATAAACCATACTCAAGCATACTTTCGTTAAATTGAATTAAACTGCGGAATCACTTCAGGCTCCAGGTTTCCTACGGATGTCAGGTGTCAAATCATCAGTTGGGCTATAAACAAGCAAGCTGCACATCCATATCAGAAGAGGATGACAGACTGACATCAAAACATCTAATTAACAAACTAATTAACTCTACATACCTGAGATGTGGCAGTGGCAGCTTCGTTCTGCTGATCTGCAGTGAGAGTTGTCTGCCTATTTCTTCCCCCGCGGACATGCCTCAGTTCTCATTTCTAAATATAAGGGCTGAAAAAAAAGAAAAAGTTCTGCGAGAAAATTTGTATCGCAAAGAAAAAAGTTGTTTTGTCGTTGTTTACGATAATTCACTTTCATTTCCCATGCACACTTAACTAATGTGCTTACATTACATAGTCTTTCTGTTTAGTTTATTGCTTCACATTTGTTTGCAATATTTTATTTTTTTGTTTTGAATTCTGTAAAATAAACCTCAGGCTTTATTTTAATGGCAATATTGCTCCTGCGTCTACGCTTGTGAGTGGCTGCACTTGCCTTTTGCGTACATTTGAGGTATATGTACAAGACTGTGATCACTTAAAATATTTCTGAACATAGGGTCATTCTGGTGGGATGATTCACAGGAAAAAACATAAATGATTGCTTTTCATTTGGCTTTAAAATGGTGTTTATTTTCCTCATGTGGATCATAAACTGGTGGTTATATTTCCCTACTTTTTTCTCCACCACTTCACGGGGTCAACAGGGGATTGCGTGAGCTTGTGTGGTAAAAATTTATTTGTGCAGTTGACTCACAGCAGTTCCTCTGTAAAGGCACCTGTTCCCCGTGAAGGAGAGAAAATAATAGTGATGTAGTGGAAATAAGAGAGGTAAAGGAGCCATCTGTTGCTCATTCGGCAGCAAGGACAGGTGGCTCTGAACTGATTCATATTGCTGTTGCAGGAAGCAAAATACTTTAATTAATGATTCTCTGCCTTCCTCTCTCCCCTGACTCCTTTCTTTCTTTCTATTTTTTTGCCTCCTCTTCTTTCCTCCCTCCAGGTTCAGGGACGATAAAGGCTACATTCTGTACCCTCAGATTGGGGACCGGCTGGACCTCATCTGCCCGCCGCTGGACACCGCCAGGTCCACGCCAGAGTACGAGTTCTACAAGCTCTACCTCGTGTCGTCGCGGGAGCAGGCGGACCGGTGCGAGGTGATGGGCCCCCCCAACATCGTGCTCACCTGTGACGAGCCCACCCGCGAACGCCGCTTCACCATCAAGTTCCAGGAGTTCTCGCCCAACCTCTGGGGCCATGAGTTCAAGAGCATGCACGACTACTACATCATTGGTGAGTCGGGGAAGCAGAACGAACACTGGAGATTAGGGGATGAAGAGTGCGTGTGATGAGGGGGTTGTTATGATTGCATCACTGATTTCTGATTGTGTCTGATTGTGTTTGTTTATTTCAGTGATGATGGTGATGATTGGGCGGGTGTGTTTAGAGTAATTAGGTTTGAGAATTGTGTTTGTGATCCGTCCCATGGGTGGATGCAGTGCAGGACATGCACTGCAAAAAAGGACCAGATGAGCATGTAGTTTTCAGGACACTTGAGGGTATTTTTTCAAATCAAACCTTGCTGTAGCTGTAAGTTGTATGACTAATTTCACCACTGTGGAATTAAACACACTTCAGTTAACCACACTGCTTTTTCTTTTTTTTTTTAAAGCAAAAGAAAAAAACACTTTCCATTCTTTTAATTTTTTGCAGCTCGTCCCTGGGTTTTTCCTTCTTCGCCACTTGTGTGGGATTTTGTGTCTAGTAAAATATGGTTACATAGAGTATGTGCCTCAGGGTCATTTCTTCAAGTGTGTGTGTTTGTGTGTGTGTGTGTGTGTCTGTCATTGCTATGTCTTTGTCCTGCTTGGCTGCTGTGCTGACCACGGGCCTGTTTATTGTTACTGCCATCCTTGCAGTGACCGCAAATAGCACAGCACAGTGTGTTTTGGTTTATTCAGAAGGTTTGTTTGGAGTTAGCCTGTGTGAAGACCTGATGAGGTCACCAAGGTGAGCCAGGCCAAACGTTTGTATCGGATGGAACAATCTGCAAGAAAAGGTCGCGTCAACCGAAACCTGTGGGTTGTTTTTAAATACAGACCAAGAGCTAAGACTATTCAGCACACACAGCTGGAGCAGCGCACGCAACGCAGAAAGGACACACATAATCACATGCGTGTATACACACACACACACTCTCTCTCTCACACACACACACACACACACACACACACACACACACACACACACACACACACACACACACACACACACACACACACACAAACACAAGTTTCCAATACAAACACAAGCACTGTAAAAACACCTCAGGAGTGAGAGAGTGAGAAGGATAGACAAAGAGAGGGAGAGAGAGAGAGAGAGAGAGAGAGAGAGAGAGAGAGACCCTGTTTGATTCCCATAGCTCTCCGCCCACGCACCTGCGAGCTCTATTCACTCAGGTGTGCAAATGCTCTTTTCATTTCTTTTCATCTGTGAGTGGAAAAAAAACCCCTAAAAACGAAGGAACGAGCAATGCCAGGAGGAGGCGAAAGCTGGGACAGAGATGGAAAGACAGGCAGAGATAGAGAGAAAGAGACAAAGAGAATATAACATCTCTCGAAGTCTGTGAAGTCCCTCATGCCTCTTTGTTTTCCATATTTGTCCGCCCGTTTCAGGTGCGCTTGGTTTTCGCTATCAGTCCTCATACCCGACATGTTTGTGAAGAGAGGTGTATCATTATCAGCACACAAGTATTTCTCTCAGATTAGATATGAGAAGTTGAGATACAATGCAGTGGTGCAGTACCACATACTGTGTGTGCGTGCGTGCGCGTGTGTATAGGTGTATTGTCTGCACAACCAGGGACCCAATGACACAGGAATTTTAGCCTGATAAGTAGCGAGGAAAATTAATACAATCCGATACCTGACACCTTATTCAGTGACTGACAGATGTTGAAAAGCAGAACCTGAAAAGCCGTCAAATGTGGCTGCAGGGCACCGACACCTGTAGGATACATTAAACAGACTCCCCGAAAGCTAAATCAAACTATCACTTGGTTTAAAATCCATTTATGTGGAAGTATATATGTTGATTGATTGGGTTTTTGTTCATGTTTGTCAGTTTTATGAAATTATCCAAGTGGGTGCTAACGCTCATTTGAAATACTGAGTGGCATGTTATAGTATAGATTTATCACTGGGAAATATATTAACACGCATCTGTCTGTATGACATTTGATATATTGGTGCATCATAAAATGCTGTCTTTTACAATCCAATATGCACTAAGTGAAAAAAAAATTACTCTTATAGAAATTGCAGCCCATGTTGCACAATGCCCATCTTGTAGGTATTTTCCTTACACATGGACTTTATAAGTTAAAAAGGTTGCCAGAATTTGATGTTGTCCATATTCAGAATTGAGAGAGCAAAACACACAGATGTGTTTTGCCTCTCCAAAACCAGGAGCAGAAGAAATCTGCTACTGAACAGCCATAAATTGGAAACATAGCACAACAGGTTTGAAGCTAAGTATATATCATCCAGAAATGTTGTCAGTAATATCATGACAAGTTGAAGGCGTCGATCAAAATGTGGTGCAAAAAATATCCCTCGACTGGTATGTGTCAAGCCTACAGGCATTCAACAGCATACCAGTCACACCGAGCTCTGTAGTTTTAAGGGACTGACTCTATTTGCTTTCATCTTGGACATTCCCCAAGCTATTCAAAGTGACCACGGTTCAAATTTCTATTCTTACATAATTGCACAGATAGTGATTATGTGTCAGACACACCCAGTCGACAGCGTTTCGTGCACAAAGCCAGTGGACGTTGGAGAGCGTCCATCAGTTCCACAAGTTTTTCTTTCTTTTTTTTTTTTTTTTTTTTTTCAACATCTGAATTTTGTTAACATGCAGGGAAGTAGATACACTCTTGAAACACTTTACAGGACCATAAACATGTTAGCAGAAGGCCAAATGTGGTCCACGCTCACTATATTGCCCACCTGTCTTCTGTACTCCCACCTGGCAAACGGAGTGTCCAGAGATAGAAACACCTTTATCTCTGCGCACAGACCAGACTGATCGATTGACAACTCCAGCCCAATCAATGACAGCTGCAACACAAGGTCACACAGACTCTCTCTCTCTCTCTCTCTCTCTCTCTCTCTCTCACTGACTCACCCACACCCACACCCACACACACACACACACAGGTTTACTCGCACATTTTAAGAGAGCCAGAGTTGGAGAGGTGAGCAGACAGAGGAGTAGCTTATCGTCGAGCGCATTTGGTACTGATAACGTGAATTGATAACGTCACCAGATAGCTTGTGTATAGTGAGCAGATGTCTTTGATCATGTGTCCTTAATGAAGAATTGTATTGAGTCTCTCACCAGAGCTTCTGTATACTTAATGGACCTGTGAGATAATTAATAACTGTTAATCCTACTGCTCAATTAGAGCTACATATCTGCTGTAGCTTGTGTGAGCTAACTTGCCCTGTAGGGAGGATATCGTACATACTGAACACACTGTGGACCACTGTGTGTCCCTGTCCCTGAATTGATTTACTGTAAATGTATGTTTGTGCATGTGTGTAAGGGCACCAATGTATGTAGAAGCCTCAGGGAAATCTCGTCTTAATTAACCTATAGCATAGTGTGATTTAATTTGCACACTGCGTACCGGGCACACACGGAAAATGTATGTGTGGTGGTGCGGGGTGGTTGGATGGTGGAACAGCAGGAGGAAGCTAAGCAGTGGAGGTTAATTTCAAAGTTAAATCCATTACAGATTACCAGTAACTTGCTTTACGTCCACTGGGTAATCAGTTTCTGTCACACTTTGCCATTATGGTGCATGGTAAATCATATTAAAAATTCTTTACAATTTGATTTTCACATTGTGATCATCAAAAAGTAGTATAATCGATCATTTGAAGAGAAAATAACCTTTTTGTCTTGAGAAATTAAAGTAATCTGAAATAATCCAAAGTTTCCTTTGTTTTTGCACTCACTAATGCCTCACAGATGCCACTGTTTAGTAATCAGATTGCTTGAATCCCATTAAATGTAATTCTGAACTTCCGTGGCCTGGGGAGAGGAGAGAAAGAGTGGGAAAATCGATTCGTTATACTCATTGATTGATGTTTTCATTCATAACGTAGGGTCAGAGTTTATGTAAACCCATTTCTCTGTCACTTTCGCTCGCTCACTCTCTCTCCTTCTGTTTTGTCTGTGTCTCTCCCTCAGTCCCTCTAGTTTATCCTCATCTCTTTCACCATTCAAATCCTGCCACACACACACACGCACACACGCACACACGCACAGACGCACAGACATGCTCAGTATATCAACCCAAACCGAAGATCAAGCCTTTCACTGCTTTTAATGAATCCTTTGAAAGCAGGCGCCAGGGCCTTGTGTAACACATGCTCTTTGCATGCGTACACAAGAACACAGACACGTGTGCGCACAGACGCACACACACATTCGCAATCAGAGTGTGGTCTTGATGACGTGTCGTCTTAATGAGGATTGCAGCAGGAAGCTAGCTCAATGCAGCTGATTTGGTTTGCAACTTAAAAGACAGAGTACACATGAGGAGAACAGAAGAGCTGTTGTTAAAACTGGTCCAGGATCATTTGCCTGCAAAGGGTCAGTTCACCCAAATTACAAAAACATATTTTCTCACTTAATCCTAGAGATATCAAGCCATGAAAAGGTTTTAGTTTTATTTGGCCAGGTTTTGAGATATTTCCCTCTGAGATTTTTGCTGATATTAAAAAAAAAAAAAAAAATCTCTAGAAAACGAGATGTTATTCTGGATAATACGCAACCTCAGTGTGAACAGTTTTATTCTGAACTGCTTATAGTTCCTATAAAATCTGATGAAAATGTGTAGTGTGGGTTTTTTTTGTTGTGGTTGTTTTTCTTTTTTTGTAATTTTGGTGAACATATCCTTAAACATGTTGCTTTTTCAAGAATAATTCTCAGTCACAAGGGGCACAAGGGGCAATCTCTTACAACGCAGCATTATGTGATATTAAAATAAATTGGCAGATAAGGATGAGGGAAGAAAAACAAGGGAAGAAAAATCACAAAATATAGTAAGTGGCCATTTCAAATCAAAATGGCATCTAAGTGTTACTAAATGCCACTTTAACATTCTTTCCTGTAGTTTTCTAATATTAATTGTGTTTAGTTTCTAAAGTGGCAAACACCACCCACATTGTACTAAAATGGGCTAATATATATAAACAACTAATAGGCCTGGCTAGCATTCAAACCAGTGTCTTTCTTTGGAGATTGAGTGATGGAAGAGAGCGGTGGAAATATGCAGAGAAGCTGAGTCAAGGGGGCTGTGGGGGGCTGGGGTAGGTTGGAAAAGGTTAAATGGAAGTTATCAAAGGAAAGAAAAGGAGGGGAAGAGAAAGATAAAGTAAGAACGATAGATGGAAGAAGATAACAACAGACAGAGACAGGTCTGTCAGTGTGTGTGTGGCTGATGTGAATGGGATGTGAGTGTCAGGTGACACACAGACACGGCATCTCATCTGCAGGGTGACACTGAAACAACACGGTACCTTTCAATCACTGCTACTGCTGTCTGGGGAATGGGACATGCGCACACACACACACACACACACACACACACACACACGAATACGAATGAATGCACAGACACACATACCTGTTTGAACGCACACTAACTTGTGCACCAAAAGTGAATGATTGCATGCTCACAGTCAACATACATATGACCTCATATGTGAGTGATCTCTTTCCCGCTCTCTCTCCCCCTCTCTCTCTCACTCACACACACACACACACACACACACACACACACACACACACACACACACACACTCAGACACGCACACACACGCCAGTAATCTTCCATGGTGCTCACACTAACATATGCATACTCACATTGCCATACACAGGGGCTTTCTCATAAATATATGCACTCACACACACACACTGGCGTACAAGCAGGCTTGTGGTTGTAAACACACACAAAATAGTCTCAAAATAGCTCTCACACACACACACACCCAAAAAGAGACACACACACACACACACACACACACACACACACACACACACACACACAGAACGATTGGTCAGGTCTGTCGTGGTGAACGGGTCAGTCGCTGCGGGACTGCAGTATTGTTGTTGTTGCAAACTGAGACAGATGGCAGTGTGTTTGTTGGCGAGTGTGTATGCGCATTTTTGGGCAGACACAGGTATGACATTGTGTGTCTGTTTTGTGTGCGACTATGTGGCTCCAGTGTGCATGCATGGATATGTAGGATGGACACGATGGAACTTTACTGTGTTTGCGTACGTGGATGAATGACTCCCAGTGGTGTGGTTAGGGAGCAGGGCCCCTGGAGAGCCCAGTGCTCGCCGTCGCACAATGGCAGAGATAAACAACCCCCCACCCCACCAATCCCTCACTAATATGAATAATAGAAGAGCTGACTGGAGCCTGCACACCTAGAAAAATAACTGTGTGAGTTTGTGCATGTTTGCATGTTTGTGGCTTTGGGTACTTTATGAGGTTTTTTGGGAAAGTTAATGGTGTGTTGGCGCATGCGTGTGTACGGTAGTCATTTTCTTGCCGTGGCAACTCAACCTTTTTTCTGCAAACTTTATTTTCCCTCTGTGACATCTGTCTCTTTTGCTCTTCTGTCTCATTTTGTGGGAATGTATTTGTACATATGTTCTTGAATTTGTGTGTAACCCTTCTAGTCTTTAATAGCAAGTCTTGTTTGGTGTCTCTGTAAGCAGCTTGGGGCAGGGTGGAGCTACGTGTGCGTCCGCGTGTGTGGTCTAATTGTTGGACATCATGGGGCCGGCGCAGCGCGTGCAGACAGCAATGTCGAAGTGTTCAATAATGCAGGGGTACTCACTGGTTTATTTATCAGGGTTAAGCTGAAATAAATGACACAGAATCCAGATGGGGGAGAGGGAGGGAGGAGAGGAGGACAGGAAAAAGGGAGATGGGGAGAGAAGGAGTGAGAGACAGATAAGGAGAGAGAAAGATGGGTAACAACAGCTAAACGGAGAGTGAAATAGAGTCAGAAGAGACAATGGAGGAGAGGAAGTGGAGAGAAACACTGCACTGCAGCTTAAATGAGCTGTACTTCTCCACCGCTCGGCGATAGTTTATGACTCCCCATGTGCATACGTGTGTGGCTGTCTGTGTGTACATGCGTGCGAGCGGCACACAACTTTGTTTGTGACTGCAGTGAGGAGAGCAAAAGTGTGAGATTCAAGGAAAGGATGGAGGAATATAAAGCAGAAAGAGATGGGGAATCCAGGGACTCTTAGAAATCTCTATCTGCTGAATATTTGATCAAGTTTAAGCCCTCTGATTTGAGCCTCCTGCCAGGCTCTAAAGCAACCACATACACAGGGGAGAGAAGAGGAAGAGCTGCAGGGAGGAGGGAGAAGAGAAGGTGAACGAGTGAGAAACATGATGACCACAATGAAGGGATTGAGGCTCGGGTAGGGGTCGTTTTATACAGACTACTCCCACAGAAATGGCAATGCTTTTGTGACACTATTTATCCCATCTTTACATCTGGCATAGATAAAGAGATAAACTTGAATACCTGTTGGGAATCTGCTCATACATTTCATGCAAACATGGAGAGCATTAGACACTTTTCTCTCGATATTTTAATGGTGTTTAATGCCTTAAAACCCCTTCACAAGCACCACCTTTTTTGTGCATAAATAAAATGATACATAAATACCAGCAATACAATAGTCACTGTTCTTGAACTCTTTTAATTACATTCACGATCCTGGTCTTGGCTCCTGGCTTCTGAACGGTATCTCTTTAGGGTTTATTATCAAAAGTCAAAATCATTCCAAGTAGTGCTGAATTAGATTTGCAGGATGCATGGGCATGGTAAAAATGGTAGGTTTTTCTTCTTTTTTTTATTGTTCTGTTTTGTATGCACTTCTGTTACAAAACAAGATGGTGCTGTTGCAGTGATGTTGAGATATTAAAATGGTCTACACAGTTGCTGTAAAATCTTGGGCTTTGTGCTTTCAAAGAATATATAGTTTGTCAAGGTTGTGTGAGTATTTAACCAGATGCCGTCCCAAATAAGGTAACAAACCCTCCCAGCCTTTATTATGATGGCTTCTTGTGAAGGGTGTAATCATTTGGGTTTTTTTGATAATTTCGTCGTTAAGAGGAAACCAGAAATCCCACACAACGTCAGTAACTTTTGCTAACTTTATGTAGCTATGACGTTTAAATCTTCATCTGGTAAAATTCATCAACAAAGTCTGAAGGAAGATGAAGGTTTATGAATTGAAACACTGTAACTAAATAAAGTGAGTTAAAGTTTTTTGACCTGTCTGCCTGTATGTCTTATGACTGCTCAACTTTATACCTGTAAATTTTCTCCATCACAAATTGCAAAACACCTACAGACCAGAACCTCCCCTTCATGCACCAGGATAAATCTTACTGTACGTAGTAACACACAAGTAAAATTGTGTTACACATTTTTCAGCTCCAAGTATGTTTAGACTTTCACATCTGTTGTGGTCCTCAGGGGACATGCCAAGAGTTTGCTCCAAGCCAACCCCTGACAACTATTTTGAGCTGGACCTGAGACTGCTTTTCTAGCCTGCAACACATTTTTCACACTCCACCAAACACATCAAATTCTTGGGACGAATGGCCTCAGTTAAAGTGTCATGTGTGAAAATAGCCTCAAATAAAGTGCAAAAGTGGAAAATGGAATAGAATAGGTCAGCAGAGGTTTGGTGCAATGGATCCAACTAATTTCCCCCCTAGAGATAAAGTATATTTGCATCTCTCGATGGATAAGAGGAAGGGAATAGTAGAAAAGATGGCTCTATTTAAAAGAATAGTTGTCAACTCAAGTGTTATAAATGATTAAGCCAGAGATTCCCCTGAGCTTCACTGTATGTATCTTCATTATATGTTTGCATAGTTAAATACACTATACAGACACCACCACAAATGTGCAACATACTGTACATTGACATCTTTAGTTTGGGATACAAATTAGGTCAAGGCATTTCCAGTAAAAATAATAGGGAAGAGGAGAGAGAGACGAGAATGAGCTGATGTAAAGTGACACTGGGAAGGAGCGAGGGACATTTGGGCAAGAAAAAAAGAGGGAGAGAAAGAGGAGGGTAAAGATGAAAAAAGATGTGTGCTGAGTGTGAGTAAGAGAAAGTGACAGATCGCCTGGCCGATTTAGGTCAGCAATCAGAGCCGCGCTACTGTCTGCAAGATTGGCTGTGTGTGTGTATGTGTGTCCTTTGGTATGCGTGTGATGTTTGTTGATTGCTTATATATGAATGTGTGTGCAGAGGGGGCATTTGTGGGTGTTGGTGTGCGATCGCGTGAGTATCATGTTTGTGTGTCTGTCTGTGTGGAAGGCGGACCGTGTAGTTTGTGAGTTTGAGTGTGTAGTTGGTGGGTTGGGGGTTGATTGCGTGAGTGAGTGTGAATATGTCTCTCCTGTTAAAGGTCAGACAAGAAGAATCCCTCCCTAATTGGATTGGGCCTGGTTAACATTGTATGATTTATTTAACCTTCCTACACTGTCTGCCTGTCTCACAAATGCACACACTCACACACACAGATGCACAAACTTTTCTCATTCCCCATCACAGCTTGACAGACAAAAGCGTCTATTGAGCTGCTGCCTTCTGCTGAGGAACCTTTTGCAGAAGGATGTGATTCGCAACAATCAGACATGGAGGAGTTCAAAACAAGCGGACCTCTCAGCTGACCTCTGCCATCAGTAGAAAACATTAGCCTGCTAATATAGCTTTGATTTAGTGCCCAGGTTCATGCAGACATGACCCCTGATCAACATAATGAGCACATTCACATAGACAGATGCATAACCCTACACACAGACATGCAGACATGATGTGTGTGTGTTTACACGTACTGACAAACTTTGTGTTGAAGGTTTTCTTGATAAACGCTCTGTTCTTACCTTTTCCTTTAATGGAATGGTTCAACAATTTAGGCAATATGCTTATTTTCTTTCTTTGTGAGAGAGGAATGAGAAAATGGCTGGAGTACGGGCATGCTTAGCCTAGCTTAGCATAAAGACTTGAAACAGGGGGAAACTGTTAGCCTGGCTCTGTCCAAAATGAAAAAGAAAAACATTAGCTGTCTTATTTACACAATTTACAGTATCTGTACTTTCTTTCTGAAAGTGTGATGAGAAGATAGCTGGGGTTACGTGGTGTTTAGCCTAGCATAACATTAAGAGTGGAAGCAGGGACTAAGAGCTAACCTTTGTCAATGTATTCAGTTTGTTTAACCCATATCTGAACAGAAATGGAAAAACATCAAGTTACACGTTGGGGCTACTTCTTGACTAACAGCAGATTATCCATCCACCCAACACATCTGTGCAGCATCTCCAGTTAAGGTTAGGGTGGGTTGTCAGAAACAGTTGGTGAGAACAAGTTTATGTTTTGGTCTTGGACACAATGGTAGAGGTGTCAGTAGATGTATGCGTGAGGTTTGTAAGAAGCCAGGCCCGCTGTTTCCCCTTGCTCCCAGTCTTTATGCTAAGCTAAGATAACCATGTCCTTCATGCTCAGACATGAAACTGGTATCAATCTTCTCATCTAACTCTCAGCAAGAAAATGTATAAGTGTATTCCCAAACTTTTTAACAGTTCCTTCAAGAGGAAGCGATCACATGTACCGTACACTGCTGGTGCTTTTTATGGGAGTAGTTTTTTCTGTAAGTTACAGGCATGATCTTTGCCATGTGTGAGGGAGATTATGGTGTTCTTGGCAGCTGTGAAGTAGAAGAAGATGGAGAGCAAGAGGAGGAGCAGGAGGAACAAAATTGAAAGAGAGGGTAAATTACAGGGAGAGCGATGAGCTAGAATAATTTGAGCATGCAGAAGAAGAGAGGGAGAAATCGACGGGAGCAGAGGAAGGATCGGCTGCGCGCTGTGAGGAGACAGTAGAAGAAGACAGAAGACACTCAGCGGAGCAAGAGGGCCCACAGCTCAAAGACACAAGGACAAACAATCAGCTGCAAATCCTTTTTAACCACCATTTAAGCAGCCCTAATTACCCTAGAAAACTCCACAAAGAACATCATTATCACTCAGCACTCGTGCACGTGCACGTTGTGTGTGCGCATGCATGTGCATTCTACTTGTTTATTGAAGAGAGATTCATTAGCGAACTGGTTGTTTACTTGTTCTTGACTAATTGTCACTGTTTTGAGATACTTTGGGTGCATTTCACAAATACAACAAGGCATTTTCTGCAATTTTTTACCCCCCGCCTCTTGCCATCAGAGCAATAATCCCCCCCCCCCACACACACACACCACCTTTATTGGTAAGATGATCTCTCTCTCTCTCTCACTCTCTCCCTCCCTCCCTCCCTCCCTCCCTCCCTCTCTCTCTCTCTCTCTCTCTCTCTCTCTCTCTCTCTCTCTCCTCCCTCCTTCCCTCCCTCTCTCTCTCTCTCTCTCTCTCTCTCTCTCTCTCTCTCTCTCTCTCTCTCTCTCCTTCTCTCTCTCCCTCTTTCTTTCTCTCCTTCTCTCTTTCAGCCTGGCTTATTTTTTTACTCTAGGGTCAACTCAAGCCAAAAAAGCTTAATTTGATGCATGTTGTCCGCTCAGGACAGCCAAGAGTTTGATAATCATTTAGAATGCGCAGAAAGTACGGGCCAAAAAAAGCTGGGAAGTGGAACGAACAGTGGAACTAATGATCCTGATGTTGTCATGGTCTATGTAATTCTGTGTGTTGTGCTGCAGGGCCAGACGGGCGAGGCTTGATGGTCACAAATCAGTGGCAGAGTTTTGCGTCTTGAATGTCACAGGGAGCAGAGCACTGAGTAAATGATACAGTAAAGAGTTTCAGCTGAAGACAGCTTCAAGTAGTCCCTGTAGTTCTAATATTAATCCTCTCTTTTCCCTCTGGGGGGGCTTATCGTCCATATTCATACCACACATCTGCTGCTGCTGTATGCACCGATTATATATTGATGAGGGGGGGTTGACAATTGAATACCCTCATGAAGGGGGAGTTGGTCTCGTTTCTTCACTTCAGACTACCTCAAGTGGGGGGGGGGGCTGGTGAAGCTGACTTGCCACTTCTGTGTGTGTGTGTGTGTGTGTGTGTGTGTGTGTGTGTGTAATTCGTTTTTTTTCCACCCATGCCCACCCAATCCAGCTTTAGAACCAGACCCTACCCACGGCTCCAGCCCTGCTAACCACTGCTTTAATATATGCAATTAAGAAGCTAATTAGAGTAATTAATTCAGCCGGGGCCAAGGCCCAGCCTGGCCCCTATTCACAGCTTTGGAACTGCCATAATCCTCCTCCCTACACACACACACACACACACTAACTACACAAAGAATAACACACAGTCAGACACCAGTATGCCCTCATTATGAGCGGGGTCTTTGTTGACTGTGTGTGTGTGGTGCCAGAGAAGTCGGAGATGAAGAAAAGGGTGTAAATAAAGACAGAGAAAAGTGAGGCAGTCAGTTCGGTATAATGAGTGAAAACAGTGAACTAATTCATTGGCACCTCCAGCTTCGCTCGGTTGCTCTCTTGGTGGCGCTGCGAGAGAAGAGGGCCCTGTTGTGGCAAATAGCATCTTACCTCATCTGTAGCAACAGCTCTGCTGTCTTAGCCTCTGGAAGCCAGCTGGCTGGGAGGAAAGACAAGGTTTAATGGAGAATACCCAGTCTATTCTACTGGTTTATCCTTTATTTATCCAGGTTAGTCCCTTTGAAGATTTAAGAACTGTTTTTACAAGCCCGACCTTGCCAAAAAAGCACTACTACATTATTGCTGGTCCATTTCAAATTATTTGAAGCTTTAATTAAGAGTAATGTTCCATTTTTTAAAATTTTACAATATAACAATACGAACAGGGTAGTTTGTTAGTCTTTAGTGATTCATGCACACGCCATAAACCTTTGATAGCTTGCATTTGGCTCAGCTCTTGCTGCACAGAAAGAAGAGCGTAAGTAATTCCAGGTTTGTTATTTTTGGAGTGTGATTAGGAAATGTGTGATGAATTGAAGATTAGAGGAGCGGGACAGATTTACGGCACTTGGAGAACGCTGCTTTAAACGGATTACTGATAAAGTAATCGAAGAAGTTTTGGCGGCGGAGGTCGGGAAGAAAAAGGTCGCTCAACCCACAAATATGACACCCGAATGACAAATTAGTCATAGTTTATTTAGGGCTGTTGCATTATCTGAGATGCAACATGATTCTGTCTGTTTGCTGGGATTTGTGCTACCATTTTTTTTTAATCACTGAGCACTCCTGTGGAACTGATTTTTTTCTTTTTAGCTAAATACCCCTCATTAAAGACATGGACACCGAAGTATACACCCCCCCCAGGAGTGGAGCGAGTACATCACACTTATACCAATCCTTACACCACCGGATCAGTTCTTGTTATGTGAGGTTTTGTCAGTCAGTTTGTCAGTGGAAAATGTCCCATCTGCCATGTTTTGCTGTGCTGTGGCAGATTTTTTTTTTTTTTTTTTTTTTTTTTAAGCCAGGCCTTTAAAAGAACTGCTAGCAATCCTTGTCAGTAAGAGTAGTGGGCTTGTGATCCAACGGGAGTTGGGTGTGTTTGTGTGTGTGCTGTCAGTTCTTTGTGTGAATGGCACATTTAAAATATGAATTAGCCTGAGCTGTTTTTACACTAGAACCTCACACTTGACCCTGTTAACATTTTTACTCAGGTGGGAAACTCTCTGTCTCTCCTTTAAGTCTCTGTCTAATTCTGTTTCTGTCATCCTGCATGTCTGTCACTCTGTCTCCAGCTCTCTTTCTGCACGGCACACTTATTACTCTTTTAGATGCCCTCCCCCCTCTTTCGGTTCCCTGCTGTAAGTTGAAGAAAGCACAAAAAAGTGAGCAGTGCAGAGATACATGCATTCCATTTGCTATCAGATATAGCAGAAAAAATTCTTTTCCTCTTCCAAATTTCACACACATGATTCCTAAGATGAAATCAGAAAATGAAAAAATTTCCACAGGTTTCCAGATCAGGAGGTAATGATATTTTTTAACCATCAAAACATGGTGGAAGAATACACTTAAAAGAGAATATTAGGGTTAAACTACTTCACATGTGCTTTCTCACATAAATTACATGATCTGGTCAAGTGATTTGTAATACCTCTCTTTTGACTTTGACTAGATTTTGACAAACAAAACTGCATGTGAATGAGATTGTGTTTATCAGTGTCATACTGTCATTTAGGCATTTAGCTGGTGTTTTTTTTTTTTTTTTTTAATCTTTATGGTGGATGGGCAGTTACGATTCAGTTTCTCCATCGAGGACATTCTGATTGGACACATTGAACCTGTGACCTTTTATTTTAAGGGTCAGTCACTCCATCAATTCAGTTCAGTCAGAATCTACAATCCTTCAGTATAATTTTTAGTTGTTTTTAAACAAGCACATACTCATGACAAGTCAGTAATGTCAGATAGGAATGTTCTGCAGAACTTTAGTATAATTTACAGTTATAGCTTTTTTATCTACCTTGACAGACTTGGTTTTGTGTGAGAATGATCATATCAGGCAATAAAGCTTGTTGAACTTGAAAACCAAGGTGACAGAAAGAGGCAGACAGATATCTTTCAGCTGTCAAATGAAATAAACCAAATCAAACAGACAAGAATGCAAACAAAGCTCAGGACAGCACTGAGAGAAACCTAGTAGTAATGAACACACACACAGGTTTTTCCAGTTCCACATGCACCAGACATCCGTGGATGATTTCACTTAAGCAAACAAGACCGGCACATTAGATGCTAAAACACACATTTGTGGAGGAAACGCAGACAGACTGCAACGCACATGCACACACACTCACATGCATCAACCCCAAGACACACTCATGATGTGCAAATAAGATTTAAAACTCACACATAAACACACTTCAGAACTGAAGACAGACTGATTGTATTGGGAGTGCAAATATACCCACCTTTTCTGAAAAGCAGAGACACGCACAAGCATGCATGTGCTCACAAACACATATACACATACAGCCAAAAAAACAGACAGTCTGCCATACAGCTAAGCACGCAGCTTCTAGCAGGCTGCTTTAATCACAGAGGAGCTAAACAAACACAACTGTCATCACTCTCTTCCTCTCGCTGTTGCACACATATAGAGATACACACAAACACGTGCCCACACGCACACACACACACACACACACGTTCAGTATACATGCACACACAAACAGTATATAATTGCCCTATGCTTTCTGCTGTCCATCATCTTTCCCTTCATATCTCACCCTTCTTCTTTCCACTTTCTCTCTCTCCAATCTTTCCCTCGAGCAGTATGCAGGCACAGATGTCAAGATGTATTATTTCGGCTGGCTGGCTCCCATGTTCTGTGTGTGTGTGTGTGTGTGTGTGTGTGTGTGTGTGTGTGTGTGTGTGTGTGTGTGTGTGTGTGTGTGTGTGTTTCCTCTTTTCCTCTTTTGGAACAAGAATAATGGTGGGGGGTGGTGAGGAAGGGAAAAGATTAGTAAAACATATCTGAATTCCAACATATATGCCCGTAAAGACTAATGCGTACATTACAAAGAGCAAACACGCGTACATGACTCAGTATTCCAGTAGTACAGTCATGGTTGAAGGACATGGCAAGCATATGCACACACATTGGTGCTTTGTATTGAAGCTGTGTCGATCCATTAGAAGGATCTCCATGCTCGCCAGGTTTGTGTTGTAGCTGAGTCTTGGCTGGTGCATTTAAACACTAAAAGTGAGCCAGGTTTAAAGTGCTACTGTGAATGTGGTTTTGTGTGTGTGTGTGTGTGTGTGTGTGTGTGTATGAGGGAGAAAGAAAAGGGAGACTGTTTACTTTGTCTCCAGTGCTTTCTTGATCTATGAGTTGAGGGCCCTAAAATGGATGGTGGTCCCTGAAATGGAAAGAATTAATAATAGTAATTGTAGAAGTAAGAGTAATACAATAATAATAATGTAGTGATAGTGACACTGCCTTTAACAGATCTGCTTTATATGAAGAAAAGAGAGTTTCAACTCAGGAGCAAATGGCCATTAGTCAGTTTTGGGGAAGCTTCTTTGAAACTTAAAGCTCCAGAAGCTACAAGCTATTATTGAATGGAAGTAGTTCATTTACAGCTATGATATACCTTAATTAAAAGTAGCAAGCTCCACTATTAGCTACTCAGGCAAGTAGTTTTAATATATTAAAGCTGGGGTACTCTGGTGGCCTAGGGGTTAAGGCACTGACCATGAAACACAGCGCCTCTGATTAGTGTTCAGCCGAGGAATTTGGTTGCGCATCAGTCCCCATCCCTTTCACCCCTCATTTCCTGTCATCTTTCTACCGCAAATTCTCAACAGCTGAGCCCTTTTTTCTTCAACAGAAAAGGATATATATTAATGTAACATTTGATCATGCTGCCCCTCGACTTAGCACACTAAGTAGCACACTACTGGATACGTTGCATGATTTTGAAAATGGCCATGCTACCCCAAAGCTACTAGAAAATGGAGGTAAACTAGTAGTGTTGCTACATATAGTGTCACTACTACTCAACTCTGCCTTTAGTATTAGTTATTAAAGCTAGCACTACCAGTGCAGTTACTATAACCCGTTTGTCCAGCACATTCACATTAATACAGTTACAAAATACTACCATACAAAAGACAAATGACAAGATATTGACCTCTACATTTCTTGACAAAGAGTGTACTCTGTGCCATCATTATACATTATTGAGCTTGCCCACCCACAATCAAGTCTTGTTTGATTTTGGCCATTATTCTGTATCTGCCACTAAATCAAGACCTAACATTTTTCCAGTCTTTGAGTGCCGTCTATTTTACTATACCTGGCCAGCCAACAAAAAAGTGCAGCCAAGAGTTTTAGCAGCCAAGCTTAATGATGATTATGTAGATTACGCTTTTACTGTGAAGTATTTCAGATAAACCCTTAAATAAAGTTTTCCTTAAAGTCATATCCAATTGTTTCAAAGGTCTTTCTTATATCACCAGTCATGCTTCTGCAGGGGGCAGGGCTTTAACACTTTATCACCATAGAGGGCATGACAGGAATAATTAGTTCTGTGTGTGTATATGTGTGTCTGTGTGTATTGCAATAGGAGATGAGAGACCTTCACAGGTATGCATGTTTATTAGATGGTGGACCTCAAAGCTGCACTCGGGCTCATTAAAATGTTTGATTGTGTTGGCGTTTATGTGCACGTTCTTCCTTGAGTGCATCATTTATCACAAACACACACACACAAATAAACACGTACTTGTTCCAGTGGCTGGCAGTTTTTTGTCCTTTCTGAGCTCTCATAGAGTTCATTAAAAGCCTTAATTAGACTGACAGTTATGTGTAATTACAGTCTTTAAGATGTACAGCTCTTCTGCAGGCCCACTCCTTCACTGCCTGCTTTCAGAATTCATTGTCTGAAGGGAAAAACTCTGTGTGTTTGAAAGTGTTCATACATGTGTTTGTGTGTATTTAGAAGACCAAACGTCCTGTAAGTTCTCAGTCTTTGACATTTGCCATTAATATCACCCAGAAGGGAATGACATTTATGAGGCCCTTTTTCTTGAGCAGCTCCCGCCTCCCATGGATTCTGCTTTTTCCCGTCTTTCTCTCACATTTTCACCCTCACTGCCCCCCCCCTCATCCTTCTGCTTCCCTTCTTCTTAATTTAGAAACCCCTCCCCTCTCCCCTCCGCCATCTTTCCACTTGCTTTTGCTTTCTTTCTCTCCTGCTACATGTCACAGATCGCTGTCACGTTCCTCCCTTCAGACCACTGACCCACTTCCCTCTTTTTTTTTGCATCGTTCCTAGCTTGCCGTTTTACCAGACATTTGTCCTTCATTCAAGCGACTTCTCTCCCCTTCCTGTTCCCCCTGGTCTCCCGATTTTGATTTTACCAGACGTTGCATAACAAACCCAAAAGCAAAAATAGGCTCAACGTTATTCAACCACCTGTGCTTCAGAAAGGTCTAAATAATCTCAAAATTACTTGGCTTGTGATGTTTCAACATGATGGTGCTTTTTTAGGTTTTTTTTTTATATTTTTGTGTGATTGATGATAATTAAAAAGGGATATTAGCCGGTGTTGGATGGACATGATGCAGTTCAAAGTGTTGTTTCAAATGGTTTCCCTACTTTGTCGGTCATAGATTTTCAAGGGAACACTGAATCCTGGGATTTGTTTTGATTTTGAAAGAAACAGAAAGATACAAAATAGTATCATGAAATATCAGGTAATAAGTGAATCCAAGCATATTGATACAAGCCTTTAATAACCATGGGAGTCAAACTGTATTCTCAGCAATGCCTGAACAGTATCATGCCAAATTTTCAGCATCATCTCTATTGTTTAGAAGTCACCATCAGCTACAAAGTTGACTCAAAGTCACTTATATTAAGGCAATCTGACAGCTCAGTGTCCCAGAGGGAATTTTGGCCTCAGATACATACAGTGTTTCATGAGTTTTTTTTTTTTTCCAATCGAGGGTTTGTACCCCGTTACAGAGCAGAGAGCATGCGGCGAGGGTCGCCCCCTCCGCGTCTACAGCATGTTCATGGAAAGCCGCCAACACTGTAATCCTGCAATGACAGACAATGTCACAGCTAGGCTCTGCCTGAGAGGAAGCCCCTACAAAGACGGGGACGGCAGGAAGGCTGGAAACATAAAGGCAATAATTGAAAGGCGAGGGGGAGGGAAATGTTGGCGAGGGGGGAAAGCAAGAGCTACTGGTGAAGAGAGTGATTGCTGCAACAGGCGGCTTTTTTTTTTTCCTGCCCTGTGATGAAAGTATGACAAAGTGACAGGAGACGCGGAACTGCGAGTAAGGTGTAGTTGTCTCCTGTCTTCCTCTTCACTGCACAGAATTCATGCTTAGATGGAGACAGTAAATCAGACTAATTTGAGACTGAGGGCTTTTATTTAGAGGTTAGGTGCTCACACAGGTGTGTAAACGTGCAATCCTGTGTGTGTGTGTGTGTGCGCGGCAGTGTGCGAGTGCATGGGTTTCTGTGGGTGGAGGGTGGAGAGTGGAGGGGAGGGTTTTCAGGGTGACTTAGTGGCCCAAAAAAAGACTACAGGATGAATGATGGGGACATTAATGTAAGAGACTAAAAGGGACACATCCCTCCAGTCCTATTAGTCATGACTATGGTATCCTGTTACCTGTGTTGTGTCACCTCCTCCAACTGGTTTTGCAACAGGTGTTTGTGTGTGTGTGACAATCAGTAACAAGACACAAAAGTCTGCTCAGCAGCACTGCAAATGCAGATTTGTTTTTTATCAAAATCATTAACGTTGATCGGAATTCTATTAAAATTGCTTGTGTTCATGACTTCTTCAGTCTAAATATCAGCAGACAGCAAGGAGGCATTCCTTGTTTACTCCACAAATTTGATGTCATATTTCCTCCTCCTGAGCGTCCGCATCATCACACTGTATATGTCCTCTCTCTCAGCTGTGATTATTAAAATACACAAGCTGAGACTCTTAGACTTTCTTTATTCAACAGAGAGAAAAGAAAATGAGAAAGGAAGGAAGAGAAAAAAGTGAGTGATGGACTTCTGTGGTTTAACCCAGATCCAGGCAGCCGCAGGAGGAGTGGACAACCGGAGGTGCTTCGTTTTTATTCTGGGAGCAATTTGGGAATAAGAGAGGCTGGGAAAAAAAAACATGAGCAAAGAGCTGGGGAGACTGTGAGAAGGTACGTCGAGGCTGGCACTGACCCATTTCTCCAGGCCTCCAATCTAGTGGCTGATATAACGGAGAACGGCAACCCACATGTTCGCACAAACCTTAAGACGGACACACGCCGACAGACACCAGCAGACAAGGGCGCACAGAGACAGACGTACACACATACTGGGGTCTGCAGATAGCCAGATTCCCCGGGATAGCTTCAAGTGTTACTTCTCATCCTGTGCGAGCGCAGCAAATCCGGCATCACCTCAGCCGGCGCTGGAAAATATCACATTCAGACATTCAAACACGACCATGAACTCACCGGCCTGCTCCACCAGCTCTGGAGTGCGTTACGTACTGAGCCACATCTAAAAAGGCTTTGCATGCTCTTTAAAAGGCTTTTTTTAAAAAAAATCTGTGCCGTAGAAGTCACTCAGGGATTCACTGATACGTATTCATTAAGTATTAATAAGTAGTCATTGAAGTTTTCATTCAATATGCATTGAGGTCCACTCAGAGGTACACTTGACAGGGATTTGCAGGGATAGCAGTTTCCAGCAGGTTTGTGGAAGTTAACGGGTAGACACCACACACACACACACTCACACACACAAAAAAACTCACAGAATGCCCTCGCTGCCCCGGGACGGGAACATTGACCCAGTTGTAAGGAACATTGGTTGTGACTGTCCTACATGGCTAGCACTTTACCAACGTTACACAAGGCTCATCCACCCAGTTACTAGGCCTCCTTTTAATGGCCCTGCTCCCTCTTTTATTTTGCTTTGGCTTTTTTTTTCTCCTTCGCTTTGTGGCTGCCTGTCTTTCTTTTGGTCCATTATGCATGTCTATGCTCTGGCAGTCACTTTTATTTGGCGTGGATTATTTTCTGAATTGGACAGTCAGACTTGTTACGTTTGCTCGGCCGCGATTTGTTTCTTTTCATTTAATTAATGCGAGAATGAATGGGAAGAAATCAGCCTTTGTGTTTACGGCTACTGGTGACATTATTTATACCCCCCCCCCTTCTCTGACAGTGATGATAACCCCTCCTTTCCCCCTCAGGCCTACATGTATACAGTATACATATATCTCTTATAGAGGCCATAAGCAGCTTTTAGAGGTTGTGTGTAGATTGTTTATTGATGCGTAGAGACCCAGTTTCCATACTGTGTCAATACTGCAGCCGTCAATAACCTGCCGTGCATCACACCAGATTATGAACGACAGGGTCTCTCATACACATACACACACAGCAGCAAACATTCCTGACTTTTGCACATGTACTTGAAACATTTAGATGTACAAGAATGCACAATTATGGTCATACACTCCTACAACACAACAATACGCAAGTAGTGTGTCTAATAAATCATGATACCAATTTAGTCAAAGGCAAACAACAATGTGGCAGCAAGCAGCAGCATTTCCAGGCCCCCACCAATTTTTTTTACTCCTTGCCTCAGAACTAAACCATAAAATGGCAGCGGGTCTGTCACAAGCAATCAACCTCTCCGTCTCGGCGCCATGCATGCGTGTGTGTGTTTGTCGGATGTGATCAGGTGTGTTCCTCACTCCAGTCCTTTTTGGGACTCTGACCAGCGGGAGGAGGAGGAGGGGAGTGTGGAGGCTGCTGTGCGGTGGCCCAGTTTGTTGGGTGTGTTTTAATGCTGGAGGTTAATAGGAAGTGATTCTGAGTCCACCACCCTCCAAGCACATGGGACACACTCAAAGACGGAGAGACAGAGGGAGGCAAGGGGTAGGGGAGAGAGAGGGGGCGAATAAAGAGGTTCGGTTGGGGGGGATGATTGTAATAGAACACGATGGATGGAAAGTGAATAACTGCTAAGAATTAAAATGTCATTGAGCACAGAGGAGAGATCAGCCACACACAAGCAAAGACATTGAGATCATTTTCCCCTGGTGGATCGCGTGTGCGTATGTGTGTGTGTTCGTGTATGTATGTGAGTTGCATGCATGAGTTGATGTGTGGGTTTTGAGGTAATGGTGTCTCCTCGGTAGAGGCATGTGTGAAATCAGGGGCTTGCGTGAGATTCTTCTCTGTGAATTTATGTGTGTGTCTGTATGGTCAGCATGTGACACGGCATGTGAGATCAACCTGTGACCATGACTTGGCTCCCAATGTTGGCCTGTCCAGGTCCCGTCGCCGCCGCTTCTCTCTCACACAAAGTCACGTGCTGAAGCTCGCAAGAAACATGTTAAATGACACTAGTTGTATTAGTAAGTTTACTTTTATTCAGTAATGTTTTTACCTAAATGTCATACTCGTCTGCATTTTAAATCCCATTGTTACAGAATACAAATTCTAGAGAATTCCCATCAGAAATCATTCAACTTTGCTGCCAGCAGAAATGAGAAATATGGCTTTATTTTGTTCATGCAGTTTAGGTAGTAAAGTATTTTATCTTACCCGTCTGGATTTATCTCACCAGTTCAGTGCTGCATGGGCCAGATTAAATCCAAAAAAATGAAAAATTTATACTTTTAAACAATCATTTGCAACCGTTGTAACCAAAGTATCCTTAAATGCTATATTTTCCACTCAAAGCAGAACGGGCAGCACAATGTATCAAAATTAGAAAGGAACTCTGGCTGCTATGTGAGAAAGTGGATGCTTTCTATATTTAACAGGCCAACATTTCTCCAATGCAAGCCTTTATCAGCACAAATCTCTTCCCACTCTTGCGTTAGCTCATGTGACAAACACATATCATACTTATCCTGTTTCCAAAACCACTCACATACCATCATGTCACCGTGCAGCAGAGGCGCCAAAAAAGCCAACATCTTTGTGTTGTCCTTGTTTGTAGCTGGTCCCATTTGTGGATCGAGTTTTACCACTACAGTCAACAGTGGGCCTTTGTCTGCAACAATTGAAGAGAAAACCTGCACTCTTTGCAGAAAAACAAGTTTGGAAAACCTCATGCTATGTTGGAAGTAATGGTGTATTGTGTATTTGGAAGTGGAATGTGAAAATAATACTCGGCTGGTGTGTTTCTTTTGAGGGGGAGCTAAAATAATGCTGGTTCTGTTTCAGCACACAACTTAATGCCTTTTCCCCTCCTTGCCACCGCGGCGAGGTAATGGCTTGCGATAGCTTTGTTAATGTGTCATAGCCAGGTCATAAAAGCGCCATAGGAGATTTATGAAGACGTTTTTAGTTACAGGAAATTTCGATGGCGAGATTCAGGATTTTTTTTGGGGGGGGGGCACAGAGTGAAGGAGAGAGAGGGAATGAATCCTTCAGCCTTGCTCAAGGGAGAGGGGATCGGGTTATATGCTCTTCGTCATCTAGATGACACACATGGAGCTCATAGAGCCTCTGGAGAGTGAGGACCACAAATTTAAACAGGAAGGCATCAGTAAATCCCACCCCCAAGTCCCTGCTGCACCTACACACACAGACACGCACTCCCAAGTCCACCCGAGTGATAGACATAGTTCTGTGGCTGTTTCTGGAGAGTGTGGTGCAAAATCCAAACAAGTGGAACCATAAAGAGGATTTAAAAGGCAAAGCTGCTGTGTAGCAATACATAGGTTGATTTGCACAGATGGGAGCACTTTGCACACACACTGCCACAAACACACAGAGAAATACACACTCAAACCACTCCAGCCTTAGCATTCACCAGTTTGCCTGGAGCAAAACAAAACACCCACTTGCGTTTGTGTCTTTGACATTGCGTTCGTGTTTACTGTGTTCGTTAACCTGACACACTCACGACACGGCTAACACGCCATCCAAGACCAGAGGCTAGCAGGGATGCCACTGTGCTCTTTGAATGTGAGACAGCACAGTGCGAGCAAGCAAGCTTTGTTCAGCCCTGGCCTTTTTCTTTTTCTTTTTTTTTTAAACTTGTTTATTCATTCTGTTTGTTGTTTAATCTGCTCTTTTGCTGTACACCACATTCCCATTTTTGCTCCCTTTAATCTAGCTGTCATCGGAAAAAATGTTCCCTCTTCACGCTCAAAGCACTTGTGTGTATTTGAGTGTGTGTGGTACAGTAGCTAGCTTGTTGCAAAAACTTGGCCACAAATACAGTGCTTATGCACAGCAGCAGCACATAGACAGCTCCACCTCAGTCCCTCCTATCATAAAAAAACTGCAACTTCATAACTTCGGAAGTGAAATGAGTGGCATTAATCTGCCCGGGTGCCCTGGGGGAAAATTGAGCTGTGGGCCCCTGTTGGTTTAATTTTTTTTTTCTTTACTAAAATCTCTGTTAAGAATCTTCTTACTATACAGCCCCCATCTTTCAGACAAGAGAAGAGGGGAGTTAATAAAAATGTTGCTATGCTCATCTCTGACACTTTAAGTTATTACTTCCATGTGCTCACAGCTTTAAGCTTTCAAGCAGCAGCCAGTGATTTGCAGATTTTCTTTGCCCCCGGGTTTTGCCTTTCAGGCTCCATACGAGTTACTGTCCTGCCCTCGGATTTTGAGTGGAAGATGTAACTGCAGCCTGAGAGAGAGACTGCAGGCGCTGGTCATGGCTGGAGAAAAAAAAAATACTGAAAACATTTTTAAACAGAAAAACCCACACATTTAATTTTACTTACAGTCAGTATTCTAAAAAAAAAAAAAAAAAAAGGCTAGAACTGAGCATCAGTGAACACAACAGAGTTTTTTTAAATATATATTTTAAAAATATATTTACTATAAAGTATGAGGTCTCTAAAGGTAAGCTAAATGTAATTTTAATTGGCTTTATTGATAACACCACAAAAGGCATATTTCAACTATTTTTCAACTATACTACTGTTGCTTTGGAAAACCCAATAAAAAAAAAAAAGTCATGATAATGTGCTATTTGTGAGATTAACATGAATATATAAAAGCTCAGTATAGAAAGGAAAAAGAACCCCTGAAGCCAAACCTATATGTCCCTGGGCACAGGGCCCCTCAACAATACAGGGCTTCAAGATTAGGCAGTGATGACCCAGTTATAGCGCCTTATCTCTTTGATACTAAAAATAATTTGTCTATGTTCTTACACTTTTTTTTAACTAAAATTAGACGGAAAAATGTAATGCAAGTAACAACATAAGCATGTGCAGAAATTCACATCACTCACATAGGAGCACCACAGAACAATGTATGATACGATTCCAGTGGAGTCACTTTCCACTTTTACGTAATGGTGGGCCAACTTCAGCAGCGATAATGGAGACACAGAACAGGCTTGGCCCAGCACTGACCTTGGTAATAACAAGAGAGACACAGAGAAAGACTCTCATCCACTCTGTGATCTTTTCTATGAACTAGATACACACTCCTCCCCCTGCCCGCCTGGCTGCCTGCCTCCCTGTGTGCAGAGTCCCGGCATTATGCAGCCTGATTGAGGTTGACTGCAGTATTATTTCATTAATTAAGTTTTTCCACTCCCTCCGCCGCTCCCCCCTGTCTTCCTGTCGAACGAGGGTGGCAGAGCGACGCCCTTCCTCTCCTCTGTCCTCTGGCGCTTCATATCCCCCCATCACTGCTGATCATTGTATCAATTACTCATCCCTCCTCTCCCTCCCGTGTCTCCCGCTTTCTCTCTCATTGCTCTTCCTCCTTTCTCCTCTTATCTCATCCCAAATTGCTCCATACACTCCTCCCCACTTTCTTTTTTCTCTCTCTGTCCTCCCTAAGTGAGGTGGGAAAGATTTCAGGCACGCCAATTCCTACATCTCCCCCTCTTTCCTGCTCTTATCTCTGTCTTGCATCAGGATTTCACAGATGTTTTGTGATTACTTCTACCTTGATTTGGTGATATCTTCTCCCCTCAAGTGCAGGGAAATGTGCAGCAATTTTGGTGTTTAACAACCAGGATTGGGAGGGGGGATATTTTCGATCCAAGGACAAAGCAGCTACGATCTCTTTGTTCACTTTGTTCCTGTGAAATTGAGATTCACAGAAATAGTGGCACCTGTAACATGTCTAACGGTTTTAAGAGGATTTGTCATGATACAGTTCACTGTTTTCACAAAAATTGCCTTTGAGACTTTTGTGACCTGTTGATTATGATATTAAAAAAATAGCTTGTATTTGCAAAATCACATTTGTGGAGGCTCTCCTGGTTCAATTTGGCTCTCCAGCTTCCAGTCTCTGTCTCTCTTTGTGTCTCCCTCTTCTTTGTATCCATTACTGCTCCACTTTTCCATAATGGAGACATTAGTGTCTTTTACCTCTCTGCTATCTATCATGTCATTTAAACTCTTTCCTTACTTTCTGTTTTTAACTTCTCTGCTTTTTCTCTGCTCCACCACTTTTTTCTCCCTCTTTCTATGAATCTTGTCATCCTCCCTCCTCCTCCTCCTCTCTGTGTCCACTGGGCTCTGGGTCATTTCTATCGTCTCACATAGTCTCCTGTCCCCATCATATCACCAACAGCTTGTCACAGGCAATCAGTCTCTGTGCCTCGCTTCCCTGCTCGACCTCCTCCTTCTCCTCCTTTCCTCGCCCTCGTCTTCCTCACCTCCCTCGTCTCCTGTCACCTTCTTGTCCTCCCTCATGTGTCAGTAGTTATTACTCTCAAAAATCACAGTCCTCTGCCCTTCTCTCTAAGACCAGCTAAGGTTATTTACTCTGTCCCCCATCCATTCCTTCAATCAGAGCTGCTTGGTTTTTGCCCTATAGCCAATCTTTATCACATTCTATAGCCCCTGTCCAGGGATGTAGTGGAGGGTAAAACCATGTAATCTCTCTTATGTCACCTTCTTAAGTTTCTATTTAAGGTTTTTTATATAGGCGCTTGTTTTATTCAATAGATGGAGAGGAATGTTTCCAAGAAAACGATGTAAAGTAAGTAGATCATGTAAAATAATGTTATTCTGAATATGTTGTGTTTTTTCAATTTTGATGTTTTTAAGATCATTTAAGATAACTGAGACAATAAGCTTATCATCGTTAATTTTCATAATTTTGTATTCAAGTGCATCATGCCTCAGGAAAAGAACACATACCGTTATTAACTAGACTGGCACTCAGTAGAGCACATACCTCTGCCAAGGCGAAAAATGTCCTATCTCGCATCTCTCCCTTGAACCGGATCCGCACCAAAATTTAATGGGCTCTTCCCTGGCCCATGCCCCATCCCTCCACCAAGTTTGGTGCAAACCAGCTCAGTAGTTCTTGCCCACTCCTGCTGACAAATAAACAAACCAACAAACAGACATGAGTGAAAACATAACCTCCTTGGTGAAGGTGATGTTAAAAAATGCATGTCCTGTAGTGAAGTTGCATTGAATTAGTTAGTTAAATAATTATATTTTCATACATGATTCTGTACAAAACTAATCATGCAATTTTTGTTTATTGATAGAAAAAAACAGCCACAACAGCCAAATTAGAACATACTGCTTTATGTTTGATTCACTATTGTCTGAATTTTCTGCATGCTTCAGTATCTTAGAACAATCTGACAAATCACGAAATTCCTATTAAAACTGAAAAATAAAATGTTAATTTTAACTGTTGTGACACAACAGAAGTAACGGGGAATTGGACTGTAAAAGCCCATCCACGGGCATTTTGTTTCTTCTGTTTTTTTTAATGCTACTTATGTTTTGTTTCTTTAAACACGTTTTTTTTCTGAATCCACTCTACATCTAAAACTTCTATTCCACTGAGAATCTCAGAATAACATTCAACCCATTTTGCTACAACCTAAACATGGCAGCTGAGTGGACAAATATATTTTTTTCAAAATGGCACAATTACGCTCTGATTCAAACAAGACCTTTCTTTAATTTGGCACTCTGTGTCTTTCCACTTTATTTGAATCATTAAAATAAATTAGATCGTCCTTCTACATTAGTTTAATAGAAAATATTACACACTTCTCATAGACAGAAAAAAAATAGTATGATTTCCTAAAGATTTTTAGCAAAAGCAATAAAAAAAAAAACTTTTTAACAGCACTTTACTTAAACCTTCTTTGTATATCCCATCATCAATTCCTGTCTCCTTGCTTTCCCACCATACTGCTGTTCGTCTTGACCTCCGCCTGCTTCCCTCCTCCTCCTGCTTTCACACTTTGCATCCTGCAGGGATGGAGGGAGAGAGAGAGGGAGGTGTTAGAAGTAAAGCTGCCTCTTTTTCACACCTCCCTTTCTCTCTCTCTCCCTCTCTCTCCTGCACCATCCGCCATCCCTCCCTCTGTGCTTCGCTTCAGACAGACTAATCTACAGCCTGAAGGGAAGTACAAGGGGGGGAAATGATTTCTTATATCTTTTTTTTTAAGGAGAAGAGGTGAGGGTAAGCCCCGGGGGCTATAATGGGGAAAATAAGGATAAATGGGTGGTGTGTGCGAGGGTTTTGGGTGGGCCAGTGGAAGGGGCAAGCATATGTTTACTGTCATTTTTACTAGCCACTGTGGCTACACATCAGTCCCTTAGTCAGGTCAAACTTGAAAGGCAAAGATTGAAGTTTTTGTCATGACATTAAGGCTGTGATTCGGCGAGTTGAGTGCGGTCATAGCTGGAGACTGTTAACTTTTGTATATGAATAACTGAGACCGGCTACACAAGTGTTGTTGCATCAACTGCAAAGGTGTGAGTCTCACTTTGAAGACCTTTTTCATCTCTTCACCCATCAACTCCTCTTTCTGTCCTCTCTCTCCTATCACACCTTCTCTGCATCTTCATATTTATGCCCCTCTTATTTTTTACAGAACCCCCCAACCCTCCCTCCAATCCCTCCATCCTGATTCTCATCCTTCCTCCTCCTGCAGCCTGTGACCCGCAGACCAGTGATCTTTAATGCATTCACTGACAAGCTTTATGTAAGAAGTGTTAGAGTGTTACATGGGTTCATGCACACACACACACACACTCTTCTTGCCCGTGTACTTTGTCAGCAATGCTTGACCTCCTTCGACCCCCTTATAGCTCCACTAGGAAAAAACTTGTACGATTCCTGAACAAGTCAGGATGCTGATTTGAAGTCAAACATTGAATCTTTACTGTTTTGATTGACTTATTGCCTTTGTTCAGTGTAAGAAAAGCTTTTATAGCTTCAAACTATTAAATCCCCCATCACCTGTATTAACACATCAGTCCCTGAATTTTAAATTAAAAAATTATCTTTCGTTTGCTTAATTAAAACATAAACTAGAGCTAGTAACAGGGTTTCCAATTGGAGTTTTAACTAATTCAACACAGTCTGTATTTCAACCAATCAGGTCCAGATTCTCTCTACACACAGTGTTTTTTGTCTCAAGGGCTCCATTTTATTTCATATGCGCCCTTGATTGGATTACCATCCCTTTTTTCCATCAACCAGCCTCTGCCTCTCTGGATTACCCCCCTCTCCTGTTATTTCTCCAGCCCCAGCAGCAATTGCAGTTGAGTGAAAGCGGTTGAGTCCATGCAGTGCGGTGGGGGTGTTAATGAATTCCAGCGGACTGCTAAATGAGGACTTATTAAAGTGCTGCTGCCTCGTAGTTTGACATTTCAGAGCTTCTGGTGGAGTTTTAAATCGCTGCCTCTGCAAATGTCACTCGCTGAATGGCTGACCATATGAATAGAAGCTATTGTTGGTGTCCACTATAGATTGAGAAAGAGTGAATTTGTGTGGCTTTAACAGATGGGTTTCTAATGTGTGTGTGTGTGTGTGTGTGTGTGTGTGTGTGTGTGTGTGTGTGTGTGTGTGTGTGTGTGTGTGTGTGTGTGTGTGTGTGTATACCAACCCGCTACTTGGTCGCTAATTGTGTAAGTTTGTGTTTCCATCTCTCCAGCTACGTCAGATGGGACGCGCCAAGGCCTGGATAGCATGAGAGGTGGAGTGTGTGCCACGCAAGGCATGAAGGTGGTCCTGAAAGTGGGACAGAGTAAGTCCTCTAACCTCTCTTTCTCCCTTTATTTTCTCTCACACACTAAGGCAGTCACACATGAGCTCTCCAATATGTACAAGCGCTGGAGTCCGCCACATAGGGACTCTTCTTCTGTTGCTCACTCATAACACACACATTGTTATTCATGCATCACACACAGTCGCTCACTTAACACACAGTGTGACTAACACACATTGGCTCCAGTCCACCGCATCTCACATCATCTCCCATCTGTACAGTGCAGAGCGCTACACATTCATTACCGCACCTAATCTGACATGCAGCCTCTTCCACTTTTAAACCATCTCTCTTATGTTCCTCCTTCTTACACACACATACCAAACAGGTACACACACACGTACATCACTTCTTTGTCTGTGTGTGTTTTCGCTGAGCATATTAGGGCTCGTTAAGTGGTGCGAACAGCGGAGAAGTGTGGGATCAGTCAGTTCTAATGAGCCCTGTTGACTCTCTTCTTACTCTGCCTTTTAGCTACTACTGACTCATGCTGGACACACACACTCGAGCGCACACAGAGAAACTCGCACACATCCCTGTGCAGTATATACATTACAGGCATCAATGTTAGCTCACACAAGGACAGGAACACATGACATGGACAGTGTCCGTGCAGGCATATGGACAGACATGTGCACACCAGAACACACACATTTCCCCACACAGCAGATATGCCAGCTAAAGCACGTTATCAAAATTACGCCATTCAGTGTTGAAGCACACAGTCAGTGATTTTTAATGGCTGCGTAGCTGCACACACGTCTAATTTGTTTGGAAAATATCCACAGGTAATGACCCTCACATGCAGCAGCAGAAAAAAAAGGCTCGTTTAAGCATTTTCACTGACCTGCACATTCCTGCGCATAATAGGCACCTGTCCTTCACACGACCCCCCTTACACAAACACACACACACACACACACACACACACACACACACACACACACACACACACACACACACACACATTAACACACAATCTCCTACTTCTATTTCTTTAGCCTGTGCTGTGTTATCAGGTCTTGTGTATTGTAGGTGCTCTTCAGCAAAGAGCCAAGTGCTGATGCTATGGGCTATCAGCCCATAGCATCAGCGTAGTCAGCTCAGGTCAATAGAAGTACCAGAACACACACTTTCCCCTGGCTCTTTCCCCACTTGGGCAATGGAAATGCTACCTTCCTCACACACGCACATACAAAACCTCTGCCACTTCCACATGACTCTATTCAGTTCTAAGACACACACACACACACACACACACACACACACACACACACACACACACACACATCTCTTTATTTGTAATCTTTCCTCTGTTCTCTCTGTCCCTTTATTATCTTCTGTCTTTTTCTCTTTTCTCATCTGTTCTTCCTTCACTTCTTCTCTATTCCCTCTGCATTTGTCTTTTTTTTAACCCTTTTCATTCAAGCAAAATTGCTCACTTTCTTTTCAAATTCCCTTTCTCCCCGTCCTCATCACCTCCCCTTTACTTTGCATGCTGGCCATCTCTCCTTACAGCTCTCCCTCTCAATCCCCCTTTCTGTTATTTTCTCTCTTTTCCTCTGTCTTTCTGTCTTATCTGCTATGTGGCTGAAAGGTCACGTCTGTGTTGTTTGTCGTCTAAATAAGTGCCGTGCCGCCTCATGGTGATCTCTGATGAGATATGGCTCTCCGCTCCGCTCTGAGGAATAAACACACACTCACAATACACACACTTGCACCCTTGCCCCACACACATACATTGACCTGTCTTTTCTTATTGTATTCTTTATCTATCTTGCTTGCTCTCTGTCTCTGTCACACACACACACACACACACACACACACACACAAACACACACACACACACACACACAGTGTGAAGCCCCTGCTCACCATCTATCGATCCAAACAGCACCAGCCCTAACACATGCATACAAACACGCTCTCACCAGTTTGTGCATTGCTGTGATGCAGTGTGTGTTTTTGTGGGTTTACTGAACAGTTTCATAAACATAAACACCCCGTTTTCTGTCTATGTTGCTCTCCTGTGCTGCTGCAATGACCAATAACCGACCCTTTTAAGATGTTGGATCAGCTGCAGAGTTGAAAAGTCATATTACAGCATAAAACTCTATTCTTGCAGCCTACTGTTGGCCAGATGGCTCAGAAGTGAACAAAATTAGTATTTTCTGAAACACCTCTTTCAGCTGTGAGGAGTGGCATATCTACAATGGCAGCATTGTGTGTGTGTGTGTGTGTGTGTGGGTGCGTGCGTGCGTGTGTGTGCATTTGCATGTGTCACATAAACGCTCCTTAATGCCATCACCATTACTGAGGGCTTGCTAGACAGATGGCCTGATTTAGCGACTACAGATTACAAGCCGTTATGGCCTTGTGTAAATTCACTTTGGCCAAAACAACAAACAGCCTCTCTTTAGTTTCCAATTCAAACAAATGGAAAAGTGCTCATACACTGCGCATCGAAGCCCAATCAATATGTGTACTCCTATAATGGGAATGGAGGGGAGGGAAGCTTTTATTAAACCTCTTCTGTCTCAATTTCTCTTTCTGACTGGCTCTCTCTTTCCTAATGTAACTTATTGGTTCCAATTCTGAGAGCCTTGGCTGTTGTAGAGGATGGATGCTGTCTCTGTATTTCTGCCCTTCTGCTCATATTCCACCCTTATTTTTCTCCCCCAGGCCCATATGGCCTGCTTCCGAAGAAGGAGCCAGCAGGACGCACCACCAGCAGAAACCCAGGTAAGCAGGAGACCAAATGGAGATAATCCACAGCAGATCCATCCACAAAATGGATGGAGGGAATAACCAAAGACTGGTAGATAAAAAGAAAAGCAGCGGGGAGAGGGAGGGAAGAGGCAACAGATGGAGAATGTGCAGTGGTGACATCTGTGGATCTCTCTATTTAATTCCATATCTTTCTCTCTCTCTGTCTCTCTTCCTGCTCTCTATCCCTCTCCTCATCTCTGCGCCCGGCCCTCCGAGCTAAGTGCTGCAGGCGGAGAATGGATGGCTAATAGCTACCTTGGGAGAGGGACAAGAAAAAAAATGGGAGAAAGAAAGAGGCAGGAGGAGGAAGAGAGAGGGAGAGAGGGCATCGGGATGGAGGGCTAGACCAGCGGCGACATTTCAGAGAGTTATTATTGTCATTAGTTTGGGCGGCCTGGATTCTGTAGGTCCGTCGCGAGAGACAGAAAGAAAGAAAGATGCGAATTACCGAAAGATGAGGGGAGAGAGGAGAAGAGACATAGGGGAGTGATGGAACAGAGTGGGTAGAAGTGGGAGGCACATAAGGAGAAGAAAGAAAAGAATAATTGAAAAGCAAAGAGGAGAGGGGAATAGAACAAGGAGATGAAAATGGACAGAGGCTAAATTCATGCTCTACCTCAAAGTCATTCTGTGATGAATAAGAACATGATTCACTCTCAGTTGTGTTCATTTTCCTCTCTCTTCTTTTATGGTGGTGAATCTGTGTACTATACCGAATGTGTTAATTGGGGCATTTGCACATGGTCCAATCACTTGTCCATACCTCACATACTGTGGGTGAGAACTATGTGTGTGAAGTAAGCAACAATATTATGTATTGTTTTTACTAGAATGAGATAAATAACACAGAACACACTACAAGTCTGATTTACATCACATGCATAATGAGGGATTTTACACATTTTTGCCCCTTAGACAAGGACATATTAACACACACTTAACCACATAACTGAAATAATTGTTTTGACTCCTGGCACAACAGATATGACAGAATTTCTAATCCTCATGTGAATATACTCAGTCATCTCAGCAAGTGGAATATTGCTGGTTATTCACAGTTTCTCTCTTGTTTGTTTGCCTCATCCTATCCTCTCTGGGGATGTAAACAAATATCGGAAGTCACAGAAAAAAAGCAGTTCTGAAAACTTCAGATCTGTTCTCATAAGCATTAGATTCAGCGTTTTTCTTCAATATCAAAGTAATCAAGTTGACTGTCGCCTGAACAATGTTAACAGGAACTGCTAGTAACCACAGTAGCATGACTTTTCATGATGCCGATTTACCAAAATACAAACTAACATCCCATCCCAGGTTCAATATTCGGACTTTTGGCAAGATTCATTCTCAATCTCTTCTCATCAGTTTTCACCAGATTTGTTAAGTAGTGCAGGGGGAAGAGAAGTGCTTTTGCACAGATGTTACTTTTACCTCATGATCTGATATTGAAGCCTGGCAACATGTGTAGGTTCAGAGTAATAAGACAATACTTTAAATGACAGTAGATAACAGTTTACCACTGCAAATGAAGCACTGTAAAAGATTTTTATAGTAGTAGCTTTGCATTACACTCCTAACCCACACACTTTCACCAGACATGACAATGTTATGTTATATATTTCAACTCTTTTTGCCAGTGTATGTTGCTATTCACCAGCTTTTCTGCAATTAATGCAATTTTTGGAAAAAATGTACACTCAGCTGAGGTGACAAAGTTGATCTGTCAAAAAAGCTTTTTCTAATACACTGCCTTCTGCATCTTCACAAGTATTTGTGTCAGGCTGTCACTCTTATCAGAACCCCTCCCCTCCCCTCAGGAGTGTACGCAACCACTCCTGTTCCTGGTGCAAGCCCAGACAGGGGCCTTTGGTGCACATTTAGAACCCCCGGTGTATCACCATAGGACCCCCGTGTATCACCGCAGCAGCTGGGACCCCTGTGTGTCCCCACATTAGCTGATAAAACACCAACAGTACACATGGATAGGAGGAGACAAATTAATTCATTAAAAAAACACAAATGCAACAGTATGTGAGAAGCAGCAATGAAATGCCATAATGCATCAGTTACTGGTGCTAATTATTTAGCATTGTCACATCCTCTTGAATGTATTCATAAAAGGGTTGTTGACGGGAACAGGCACTGATTCACTGGCTCGTCAAAATTTCAGAAACTTGCATTAAACTCGTTAAACAGTTTAGTGTCAAGTCAAATTTTATTTATAAATTAAAATATCAGAAATTTTCCTCAAGGGGCTTAACTATCTGTACATCATTAGGACACCCTCTGTCCTTAGACACCCGGATTGGACGAGGACAAACTCCCCCAAAAAACCTTTAACAGGAAAAACTGGAAGAAACCTCAGGAAGAGCAACAGAGGAGGAATCCCTGTTCCACATCGGACAGACATGCGATAGAAGTCGTGTGCACAGAATGGAAACCAAACAAGTGTCTGTAGCATTATAAAGCAGTTCCAAGACCAACTACTTCTTCCTGAAATGTGAATTACAGTGTATTTGAGAAATACTAAGGGAAGGACAGATGGCTTAAAAACAAGGATAAGACTATATTATCACCTTGACCTATTCTTTAATTTCTGACCTGCCGGTCATCTCTCTCAAAGATTAAATTCTCCAATGAATTAAAAAAGAGGGAAACAAGGGGAAAAGTAGGCATCAAAGTCTGAACTTGTGATAAAAAAGAGAACACAGGAGGGAGTGAGAGGTAGAAAATAGGAGGAATAGAGGTGAAGAAAGAGAGTATAATGAAGAGAACCGGTGAAAGGCGGCAGTCATAATGGAGATGGAGAATGAGGGATGTTGGGTTAATGGAGGGAGGAAGAAAGCAGAGGAGGAGAAGGGAGTGTAATCGACATCCAGCATTAGCGCTTTTCTCCTAGCCAGTCCAGTGCGACGGGGGCCTAGCAGCAGGGGGATTGGGATGTGTTTGTGTGTATTTGCTTGCATGGTTGTGTATGCCCATATCTGAGTGTGCGTGTGTCCATATGTGTGTTTGTGTTGCTAGGCACTGAGCTCCGAGCAAGGTAGGTCATTACGGCTACAATAACCCAAAGATAGAGAGAGCCACAGAGCAAGGGACGGCAAGGAGACGCAAGAGAGAGACAGACAGGGAGAAAAGAAAGGGATGTGTGCCAAGAATAATGATAGACCAATCCAAAGGCTCTGTATAGCAGGGACTTGTATTACTGGCCTTAACCAGTTCGCCACACACATTCGCACGGTCCAGTGCCAGAGCCTTAGCACCCCCCAACTCTATAAACATACGTGCACACAGATGCTCACACAAATACACACCTCCTTACCATCATCCACCTGCTGGGTTCTGACCCGACCTCCTGCAGAGAAAACTGTGAGCTCAGAGACTGTGAAGTTCTTAGGTTTCAGGCAGACCCACAACAGACAGAGAGAGCAATAGGCTGACAAACAGCAAGATAGTGTGACAGACAGTTTGATAACCAGACAGACAGATAAAAAGACAGACAGACAGGCAGGAAGGCCAGCAGGCAGGCGGATTGTGTGGTCTGGTGGTAGGAGCAAAGCGGGGAGGCTTTCTTCATGTGGCTGGCGGTAATGCTAAGTAAATACAGTTGTTAAGGTTAGGGAAATAGTGTGTTACCTTGATACATACTGTGGCTTAGCCAGGCTGTCCACAAGAGTATATAATGTACAGTGCTCTCACACTCACACACTGAGTCTATGGACATTCCTCTTCATTTTATATGCACTGCTGTCCACTTCATCACATCAATAAAGAGACCACATATAAGCTTCTGTGAGATTTGCTGCATACTTATTGCATTCCACGGGGTTAAGTCTCTGCAGCCTCCACTAGCAGAGCTAAACCAGCACCATTACTCATGTTATTGTGGTACAGAGCCATGAGGATTGGTATGTTTATTTAAAAGCTCATGAAAACACAAATTGTGAAAGCCAGCTGTGTTATTGCTCTGGTATATTCGTGATGATTAATATATAAATCGTATAAATCGAAGGAAACACTGAAAGCAGCTTGTGATACTGTGAATATTAGAATAAGATCGTTTTATGATTTGTTTCAGGCGGCGCAGGGAACTCCACTCAGTCTCAAAGACCCAACACCATTGGGAGTGAGGGCAGTGGCGAGAATGGGCCCCTTCAGCCTTCCAATATTGCCCTCATTGCTGGCGCTGCGGGAGGTTCTGCCTTTCTCCTGCTGGTGACCGCTGTGATCTGCGTTGTGTGCTACCGGCGGCGGCACGCCAAGCACTCGGACACCCACCACCCTCCACTGTCGCTGTCCTCGCTCACCAGCCCCAAGCGGGGAGGTGGTGGGGGCATCAGCAGCTCCAACAACAACGGCTCCGAGCCCAGCGACATCATCATCCCTCTGCGGACGTCGGACTCGGCCTACTGCCCGCACTACGAGAAGGTGAGTGGGGACTACGGACACCCCGTCTACATCGTCCAGGAGATGCCACCTCAGAGCCCAGCCAACATCTACTACAAAGTATGAGACAGCCGCTACTCCGGCCGACTGGACACACCCACCTCCCTCCACCCATTACCAACAAATTCCCTGTTCCAAATGAAGCCACAGCAAAGCTCGCCATCACAGCTCCGACCCCGAACCCCTCAATACTACCAGTATTGTCCCTTGGACCCCACTCACTGCCCCCGTGAGCCCACACCCCCGGCCACAGTTGTGTTTCTAGCTGAATAAACCACCCCACCCCATTCTCACACAACTGGGCCACTAAGTGTGCGTCGAGGGCAGTGTCGTAACCATACATAGCCCTTCTTAACAAGGCCCTCACGTATGGAGCCTCTGAGTGCCCCCTTCTTGTTAACTCAGAGCTAAATGAGCCCCACCCGTGCTTAATAGAAGAGTCGTTCCCCAAAATGCCAGTGTGTATGTGCAGCACACACTCTTTTTCTAGGAGTATGGACCTGGCGTTGGGACATGTGATGTTTTAGAAAAGAAAAAAAGAAAAGAACTACAACAATAAAAAAAAATAAAATAAAAACACCAACTCTGAACCCACTTAGTGCTGGACAACTCTGATTCCCAGAGGCCGTACCTGCCTATCCCACCGCCCTGCCCCTCAGAGCTCCATCAGCCAACCAGAGACTGGCCCCTGCCACTAACTCACCAATAGGATTCCAGTTTGTTTGTGTTTGTTTCTCCTGAGAAAACAGGGGCCTCGGACTCACCGAAACAGCAAGCCCGGGCGGTGGTCACAAGACCAGGCCCAGGCCTGAGGAGGTCTGACCAATCGGCGACGCTCAGAATCTTGTATATTTTAATAATATGTGTGTGTGAGTTTGACTGTGTGAGTGTGCATACGACTTGGATAATAATCATGGCGCTGCTGCTCCACATTAGATGTGTGTGTGCAGTTAGTGTGCTTCAGTACAGCAAGTTTGCATATGAGTTTGCATATGCGTGTGTCGGGTTTAGTTTGTGTGCGTATGTGTGTGTGTAAGCTTTGTGTGTGATTGATTGTGTGTACGCGTGTGTTCTTTAGACTTGTCTTAAATACCAAAACACAAAATAGTGAGCGAATATCAAAAAAGTGAGATT